>NW_019397266.1:28741-60408 GCF_000591075.1 Eurytemora carolleeae
CTAATTGTATTGTATGTGCTGTATAAAACTTATTGCTCCCCACCCCAAGTACTAATCATTGAATTAAATATTATTATAATTAAACGTAAAACGGGCAGCACGTGGTTAAATCAAGCTGTCATGATCAAATAAAGCTGCGCCAGCTTTCTTTTGTTTAGGTTTATTTTGATTTAAATCAAAATGGAAAATAAATTGTAAATGTACTCGAAATGTAGTCGAAAAAGGGTGTCTG
This sequence comes from Eurytemora carolleeae, assembly GCF_000591075.1. Taxonomy (NCBI): domain Eukaryota; kingdom Metazoa; phylum Arthropoda; class Copepoda; order Calanoida; family Temoridae; genus Eurytemora; species Eurytemora carolleeae. Next base: position 28,974 of record NW_019397266.1, read on the forward strand.
GACTACATGTCATCCACACACATGTATTACATCTTCAATGATGACATGGTACTCCATAGATGCGGAAAATGTAAACCAAAATACGTTACACCTATCTATCTATCTATCTATCTATCTATCTATCTATCTATCTATCTATCTATCTATCTATCTATCTATCTATCTTCGGTTAGTAACACGAATGCCGGGTTGCAAAGCACATTATCATGATTCAAACTTGATTGCTCAGTTTCTCCTCAGCTTGAATTTTGTAACCCGTTCTTGTATCTATATCCTTTGCTTTGTCTAGGAATTAGGTTCTCTCAAATGTTCTATTTTTTTTCCTCTCTTTCTTTTTTGTTGGAATTCTCTTTTTCAGGTTCCATGTCTTTTTTTCTTGCGTTTTATACACTTTTTATGCATGTATAAAACTGAAAAAGTTTGAGATGATTAATCACTACTCAAATATTAGGTTTTTTGGATTTATCAAATTGTACAAAAAATCTGATCATTGTATATTTTTTACTTGACCAAATATTGGTTAATTTCAAATTGAGAACAAAATATAGCTTTATGCGCATAAAGAAATACGTGCATATTAAGCACATTTCAGCTTCTCACATGGTCAGCTTTAGTGCTAGCACTTTCAAAATGTTTTTAGATGATCATGAAGTCATGATAAACAAGTTCACCATTTTGATCAGCATATATCTTTAAGGGATTTTAAATGAGAAGCAAAGAAAAGAAATTATTTTTCCTAATTTGTAGCCCGAAAAGGCCATAATTTTCACAATTTTGGGATGATTTTGTAAAAATTAAGAGAAACCCAGTAGAACCATTTATTAAACAAATTACCAAACCTGTTCATCATGATTGTAATAAAATTAATTGATGTTTTAGAAAGCTCTATCTCTAAATTTGACCATGGGAGAAACTGAAATGTGCTTTTTGCATATAGTTGCACACAGAACTACATTACCTTCAAATTAAGTGAATATTTTGCTTTTGCATTTATTTTTCTTATTGGATGAGCAGTGTACACTTTAGATTTAGTTCTCAATGTGAATTAACTAATAATTGGTTAAGTAACAATAAACAATGATCAGATTTTTGTACACTTTGATAAATCCGAAAGACCTAATATTTGAGAAGATTATAGTAATGCTTCATTTTTTATCTTTATTTCAACAGTTTTATAAAAATAAAAAAATGTCACGAAAAAAATAGAAAATTATTCCTTGAGAAACTGTTAAGCTCCTGAAAAGCAAAGTGAAAAGCTAAAAATGCATTTCTGCGTCTACGCGTGCAGGATGCACTTTATATTGTCTGGTAGTGGAGCCTGGAGGCCCTCTTGTCCTGATCTGAGCAACAACAAAAAATGGGTAAAAGTCAGGTTTTTATCCATTTTTTGTTGTGTGACCCACATGATCCCAGAGAATGTTTTTGGTTGGTAAAAATTTCTGAAATCGTTAAAAGAAATTTTAAATTTTCTAAATTTTTGATAATTTATCATTGAAAACGGAATAATTGTGACTTTTTCACAGTTTTCATTCTAAATGCTAAAAGTACACAGATTGCAGTCTGCATATAACTGGAAGTGCAGTCTGCAGATAACTAGAAGTAGACAGATTACAGTCTGCAGATAACTGGAAGTATAGAGATTGCAGTCTGCAGATAACTGGAAGTAGACAGATTGCAGTCTGCAGATAACTAGAAGTAGAAAGATTGCAGTCTGCAGATAACTAGAAGTAGAGAGATTGCAGTCTGCAGATAACTTGAAGTAGACAGATTGCAGTTTGCACATAACTTGAAGTAGAGAGATTGCAGTCTGCAGATAACTGGAAGTAGACAGACTGCAGTCTGCAGATAACTGAAAGAGGGCCCGAAAGTCACAACATATGAGACTGACTTTGTATCAATGTATAATTTATTCTAATTATTTTAGCACCTAGCATTAAATTGTCTATCCACTATTCAATATCTAGTATCTAGTATCCAGTATACAGTATCCAGTATAGTATCTAATGTCTAGTATATAATATCCAGTATCCAGTATCTAGTATCTAATGTCTAGTGTCTAGTATCTAGTATCTAGTATCCAGTATCCAGTATACAGTATCCAGTATCCAGTATCCAGTATCTAGTATCTTGTTTATAGTGTCTAGTATCTAATGTCTAGTATATAGTATCCAGTATCCAGTATCTAGTATATAGTGTCTAGTATCTTATGTCTAGTTTATAGTATCCAGTTTCCAGTATCCAGTATCCAGTATCTAGTATGTAATGTCTAGTATATAGTATCCAGTATCCAGTATCCAGTATCCAGTAACCACTATACAGTATCCAGTATCCAGTATACGGTATTCAGTATTCAGTATACAGTATCCAGTATCCAGTATCCAGTATCTAGTATATAGTGTCTATAATCTAATTTCTAGTATATAGTATCCAGTATCCAGAATCCAGTATCTAGAATCTAGTATCTAGAATCTAGTATCCAGTATGCATTATCCAATATCCAGTTTGTGGGGTGGGGTGGAGAGTGTGTGACACTAGTTCTCGTTAGATCACTGAAGTCAATCACTCTTGTCTACAGCCAGTAACTAGATTGATGTCCAGACTGGGGTTCACAGGTTCGATTCCAGTACTCCACACATAGAGAATAGAATATATAGAGAGGAATTTACTGGAAAAAAGTGTAAAACGGCCATTTTGTTGTACTGTTTCCATACTGCAGGTGTACTTCACATATTTATGCTATATAACCTGTTGGGCCCTGGAATAATATTTTATAGAAAATCTAAAACTATTGTTAAAAGAAAACCAAATTATGAAATAGGCTGGTTTCATAATTGACCAATTATCATTTCACATAGACTCTATGCCTTCCACTTTACAAACGATGATTGTCCGTTATAACTATAAATCAAATGATGTTTTTATTCACCTAATTCATTATAAAGTTTATTTAACAGTTTAAAAAATTCGAAATTGAAATGGATAGGATAGGGAACATACTGTATTAATGTACTCTACTGCATATAATTTGTGAACATTTACATGATTTGTACACGTTAAACTCCCTTTCAGGCTGAAAGGGATTGAAAAAATTCATACCGAGAGATTCTTTTAATTCCTCTCTATATATTCTATTCTCTATGTTGTTTGTCTGTTTGTATCTGCAATAAACGTCAAAACGGCTGAACCGATTGGGCCCAAATTTTGTGTGGGACTTCACATGACAGTAAGGTTTATGGATGTTCAAAATTTCAAAAATTAGCCTCTAAAACAATTTTTATTTTCATTAAATTTTGAAAATTCACGAAATCTTTTTATTAAATCCGCGAACTTTTTTTTTTATTGAAGATGGGCGCATTGCGCGCCCTGAAAGCCTGGTGTACTCTATTCCAGCTGTTGTATTTTCTAACCCTTCACAAGCGTCTGATCTCAGTCTGCCTTAATAGTACTTGAAGCTGCCTACACTGCTTTAACAGTCCAAGAAATATATTAAACTGGAATATACTTCGTTTACTTTGTAATGTACTGGAGTTTGCAGGGGAGAGGGGGGGATATGTACACATAAAATTTAGAAGTAATTCTTAAAGATTTGCATGAGCGATTCACAATAATACCCTTTGCAACTCTGCCTGTGTTACTTGCAAATTTATGCAGCAAAGACAAAAAAGGAATGACGTTGACAGATTCTGTATAAGAAAGTTCCTGGTAGGACAATACTATGATTATACTTTTAAATAACACTGTCTGTGTGCTGTGCAATATATTTTATATACAGGAACACCGTTTATAAGACTTTATACTCTTAAAAAAAACTCTAAAATTAGCTCCACAGTATAATTTTTAATATAAAAAAGATGCTTTTGTTTGGTGTAAAATATGTGGAATAAGAAAACCTCAGGATGGAGTTTGGACAATTTGAATGATTTAAATATGCTTGGAATCTATATTGATGCAAAAAATGAATTGATTACTTTAAAGTTTATATGTAAATAATTATAATAATTAGGTGTGTAAAAGATCCAATTTTTTTTTCTTTATTCTAGTGACATTATGTCCAAGGACTTCAGAAAATTGGGATTTTTTAACAAAATTTTTTTTCAAAGTTTTTTTTAGAAACTTTTTTTCCTGTGACTTTCTTACATCAATTCATCTCTAATTACACAAAATTAAAGAATTAGACGGCAAAAAGTTAAGTAAACGACCCTTTTCTAAATATTTATTAAAAACTATACTGAATCGTTTTTTTTAATTAGAGAGGAGTTGAAAAACCCTATTATATATACAGTGATTACCAGAAAACTCTGGAATAGGAAGTCGACTTTTGAACTCAAGTTTTGGCTTTAAATAGTCCAATGAACATGAGACAAAGGAAATGTGCAGTCTGAACAGACCCATTTCACTTGATAATAAGTGATTGAATAACTTACTAGTTAGGCTTTTAGCTTTGTAACAACATCAAAGGCACTTCAGTTTTGCTTTAATATCGTCTTCCTCTTCCATAGTTTTCTGATTATCACTGTGTATATATATATTTGTATATATAATTTAATGCAAGGAAAGTTAATTTAATTTTGATAATTTTGAAAGTTCACATAATAGTTTCCTAGCTATGACTAGAATATTTCAATGATTATTTTTGTGAAAATGGATTCCATGTCAGGCTGTGACATCCGTCTTGTGTTTAATTTTCCGCCCAAAGACAGTACACTGCAGTACAAAACATGCGCAAACCTCTGAAATAACTTTCCTTGCATTAGTACCTTGACACAGGTTGCATGCAGAGCGCATGCACAGCACACATACATAGTGCCTAGTAACACTGTGTGTCTACGCAATGTACTGTAAACCAACAGGCTAAACACCATCTTTCCTGTTACTAGCCACAAACTGATAGATAGACAGATAGATGGATAGATAGATGGATAGATATATGTGGAGTAGACACAAACAGATAGATAGATGGATAGATAGATAGATAGATAGATAGATAGATAGATAGATAGATAGATAGATAGATAGATAGATAGATAGATAGATAGATAGATAGATAGATAGATAGATAGATAGATAGATAGATAGATAGATAGATAGATAGATAGATAGATAGATAGATAGATAGATAGATATATAGATATATATAAAGCGGATAGATAGATAAAAAGATAGATAGATAGATATATAGATATATATAAAGCGGATAGATAAAAAGATAGATAGATAGATAGATATATAGATATATATAAAGCGGATAGATAGATAAAAAGATAGATAGATAGATATATAGATATATATAAAGCGGATAGATAGATAAAAAGATAGATAGATAAATAGATAGAAAGATATTAAAGCGACAAATTAAAAAAAAAATACAACAGCTGATATAAAGAGACCAATAAACCAAAATAAATATGAAAATAAAACTTATATTTATTAAGAGAAAAACCAATCAAAGATATTTAAGATATTTTAAGATGTTGGTTAGATATTAAAGATATTTGAGGGAAATCGGTCTGGGGTTCCTGAGTTATGATCATTGATCAGACGCACAAAAAATAAAAAAAAGATTTCTATTTTAAAAAATTGGAAAAATATATATTGCATAGATTTAACTGTGATAACATATATAGGGATTGATCGTTTCCCTTTTTTGAAAAACGATCGTTTCGTTTTTAAAACGACGAAGAATAACGAAAAACAGTCGTATTTAAAAACGATAATTTTTGAAAAATATGGTTTCTTAAATTTAAAAATGAAGAAGTCGTTTTTCAGTTTTAGTTTGTCGTTTTGTTAATGAAGGTAGGTCGTTTTTATTTTTATCGTTACCGAAGACCCTTTGTAAACGATTAACGTTGACGGTTTTCATTCAAACCATTTTAACCAATCTGTTCTGACTTTAAAAAAAAATTCTAGGCATTTTGTTTTATACCTTAGCAACTCTTTACTGTATGAGTCAAGGGCGTACACAGGAATAAATTTATGGGTTTTTTACCCCCCCCCCCCCCAAATTACCTTACAAGCACTACTTTATTTCTCCTTCCAACAAAACTAGCAGAAAAAACAGCAAAATAACTTTTTATGCTCTTCACTCTCCAGTTTAAGATTTGTGCTCTAAGTTCTAGAGGGGGGGCACTGCCCCCCCCCCCTGTGTACCTCCTTGGTATGAGAATATATGTGTCTGGTTGGTTATGCATTTCAGGTTATTGCCATCTTACACTTTCAGGCCTCATGTTAGGCCTTTTAATTGGTCAGCAATAAGACCGTATACAGGGGGGGGGGGTTAAATTTTGTATTATGTGCCAGGGCTGAATTGTTTATATGAAATTTTACATATGTGAAATTCTGCAATCAAACCCCTTTTTTTGGTGTTTTTAGTTTAAAATGGAAAATTAAGATTTTGAGACTGAGAGGACTGCATTTCCTGTTAACCAAACTTCCTCAACGGAATCTAACAGAATTCATGGTTTGAAATATCTAAGGTCTCCGATCTATTGAGTTGCAAAGATAAAAGGATTAGAAAATCAGTGTTAGTGTTTTAAATATTGGGTAAAATAAAAAAGTCAAAAATAGTAAAGCGGCGTTCTTAAGTCTTAAATTCTTAAATCGGTCACGGACACACAGACACAAACATACTTTATTTATATTCATATTTCCCGCAAACTAATTATAACCTAGCTAAGAACATTTCTTTACTTCACCGAGTTCACTCATCAAAATTTGAGATAAATCGGCATTTAAGGGTGTTCGCATATACAGTCTTCGGCGATTATATCAATAAAATAAAGACGACTTTTAATTAACAATGCTTTAAATTACAAGTAAACAAAGAGAAGCTGTTAATTGACAATATCTTTTGTTTACATATTAATGCGTCCTCCTGTTCGAAAGCTTGGTAAAAATCAAAATTGAAAGTAGTCTTTATATATTGTTTTATACGACGCAACTAATGTTTTATAAATATATAAAATATATCCCCCCTTTTCCTCCCTCTCTTGCTTCTCTTACAGCGCGGTGTTATAATAGATTAAAAAGATATTTTTTTTCTCAATAAATTTGCAGTTTTGCAATTTTTATGTCTATACCCACCATATGTAATATGCATACAAATATAAAATTTATAAACTTAAATAGTTATTTTTTAAAACAACTCAACTTATCAAGATATGGTTTTTGACAATAACTATAACTTAGAAGTATAAGCGCCAAGGATTCAATCCTGTAAAAAGGACAGGGTTTGCTCGAAAAATACTTCCGGATCCTCAATGCTATGTTCGGCAGCTTCCGGGTCATCATGGCTAGCAACTGACTCAATCAAGGAAATCCTAAAAAAAATAAACCTCCAAAACTTTCTTAAAATGGTCACCCTAGATTACTTGTGTCTCATGCTTAGAATGAAAAGTTCATTAAAATCTATTTAATAAATTTGAATTTTTGTAAGAAAGTTTTTGGAAAAAAACCTCGAAATAAAAACTTTGGAAAAAAGTCCGAATCGAATTTTATCCAGTCCTTGGAAAAAATGTCACTGGAAATAAAGTCCTGTGTTTTGGATTCCTGGGACTTTTTTCCTAAAATAGTATGGAGGCTGCCAATAAAGTCTCAGGAAATAAGATCCCAGGAAAAAAAGTCCTGAAGAAAAGAAATCCGAGGAAAAGAAAAACCTAGAATTGTGAATCATGCATTTTCACTTGTTAGAGGATTTTTTTCTGAGGTCTTTTTTGTATAAAATCAGACTGGAGCCAGAAATAAAGTCCTAGAAAATAAAGTCTCGAATTGGTAGGACTGTATTTCCGGAGACTTTTTAATAAAAGGACTTTTTTCCACAGGACTTCTTAGTGTGAAATTTTAGGACTTTTTTGGCGGTTACCATAAATTTAGCTTGTCTGTTTGTTTGTTTGTATCCAATAAACGTCAAAACGGCTGAACCGATCAGGCCTAAATTTTGTGTGGATCCTCACGTGACCCTAGGGAAGGTTTATGAATGAACAAAATTAAAAAAATTTACCTCCATCAAAATTCTATTTTCATAAAATATTTGAAAATTTTTAAAATCCACGAAATTTGTTGTTGAAATCCGTCAACTTTTTTTGTTTTGTTTCAAAACGTACACAAAGAGACTATGTTCACAATTGAAATAGAAGATGGGCGCGAAGCGTCCTAAAAGCCTAGTAATTATTAAATGAGCCAGTGCTTCAATAATAGAATTTGAATCCAAATTGTAACAACAAAAAAATGCTAAAAAATGTAAACGCAAAAAGACCACTTTAGTATGGTTGTTTGGAGTTGCTGAAATAATGTCAAAGTGACGAGGCTGGAACCGATTCACCAGCAAATATATGTAAGTTATTGACTATGTTTATTTATTTTTAACATTGATTTTGCAATTAATATGAAATATTCTCATAGGGGCACTGGACCTCTTTTTGTGCATTCAGTTAAAAGTGTTACAGTTTACAATTTGAGTATAGATCACAAAATTCCCCTCAGATTTCGGAAAATTGCTTCTTGAACTCCTGTTTCAGATGGAAAAATGAAACTATTAATTGGTTATAGAAATTTGTGCTTCTTTAAAAATGCGTTTTTCTGAAGTCACAAAATAAAAATGTAGAGCCTTCTATATGGCCCGCACTACACCAAAAATCATCAAATTATTGAGATAAATGAGGAAAACTATGTATTCATTTAAAAATTCAATTTTTTTATAATTAAAATTAAGTTCCTGTAAAAAAATGTCTCGTTTGTTGTAATTAAACCGCTTTCTTCAATGCAGGGAAAACATAGTGACGGAACTTTAACTGCCCCAAAAATCTTTTGAAATTTTAGTTTCATTCTTAAAAATTGAAACAGTCTTGTATATAGACCAATTCTGAACCCAAACCCAGTCTCATGGAAATGCTTTTATACCCGTTAAGAAGAGTCCTTTGTCCTTGTTTACATTTTAGAAATGAATCCCCCATTTTGATAAAAAAAAAAACTGTGTAGGCCCCTGATTAAATGCCCGGTCGGAAAGAACTCTTTCTCAACCCAACTACCAAGTATATCTATCTATCTATCTATCTATATATATCTATATATCTGGCTGTCCATTATGCAGCTTCTTGTTGCTAGGCGAGGAATGATAAATATAGAAAGTCATAGAAGACCATGGAATTAGAATACACGCGCCACGGGATTGATCAAGGAGAGTAGAATTGAAGAGGGAAGATGGGTTTATTTCTCTTTTGCCGTGACATATGACAGAATTAAGATTAAAGGTAACCAATCACGTTTAGAAAATTCCCCGTGCAAGGGGGGGAGGTGGACTTTCTATAGATTTTCCGATCCACTGGGAAACAAACTGACACCCCCCCCCCCACGAGTTAAATTTTTTTACCCATTTTTTAAGCCAAATGTTCACGTTAAAACTTTATATTTTGTTTTTGCTAAATTTTCATTCCTCACCACTGCAAATGAGAGTCACAATTAGCCATTATTTCTTCCGAACACAACCTTTTTTCATTCGGGTGTATGCTTATTTTGTGTTTTCAGATGTGTTTTCTTTGTCCTCCATCACTTTTTTCAAACTTAGGCAACGTCGTGGTTTCAATATGATTTGATTTTGTTTAAAATGCATTTTGTTCGAACAATAAAACGATATTTTAGAATTCACACAAAAACTTAACCATTTTTCGTCCGGACCACACACTTCACAATTATTTTCTTATTTTACTCGTAAGGTGAAAGTCGCTGACAAATTTTAGAATCATACAACTAATATTAGCATTATTTTGGTAAGAAGCCTAGCAATTGGTTATGATTTGCTTGATCTTGCGGTATTATAAAATCAAAATTTCCATGAATTGTGTAATGCCTTATGAACCTTAATAAGATATTTTTCTTTAAAAAAGAATTAAAAATAGTATGACGTTGCTCAAAATTAGAATAAGATAAAGTGCTTAAAAACAGTAATGTAAACAATGCCAGACGAAAAAAGGTGTGGCGTGCCTTCCTTCCCTCCTCTGTATTTATGTTGTAAAAATAATACATTTCGAAAAATTTCCTTTCGAAAGTTATTGAGGCTTAAATCTTCCAATCCGTGTACATCCTTGAAGTCATCTCTGGATTGTTTAGCTGACTGACACGTCTGTTGACCCCTATGTAACCCATTTGCTTTTCATCAGGATTTTACATTTTCCTATTATGCATTAACTTCTTTGCTGACATAAACAAATTAAATTCTTGAAATTATTTTTTTTTTGGGGGGGGGAATCGTTATTAAAATCATTATTAATATACAGGAACAGGTTTACACACAAAGGATAAGACAGTAAAGACGACGTTAACTCTTCAAATATGACGATTCTAAGTTGAATTGAAGTCTTCTGCTTTAAATGTGGTCTTTAGATAGTAGAAAGTAGAAAAGAAGTATATAATTGCGGGGAATAATGAATTTGAGGAAACAATCAATATAAATTCCGTACAGTCGTCAATCCTGTTTATGATTAAGGTTATTCTCATCGAAAAGAGCTAGAAAAACTTAACGAAAACCCAAACATAAATCTAAAGAGATAGAAACCAGGCCGTTGCATAAAATTGTAGCAAAATTAGTAAATTCTTATAAAGTGAAACATAAAGTGAAACCCTTAATAACGAATACATGGAAAGAATTCATCAAATGTCGTATTCTTCACTTTTCTGATAATGGAATGTTGCAGATATTTCGTTTTTAATTAAATGATTATATGGAACTCTTTAAAACTGTTCCCGCATATTCATGCCTATTTATTTATTTTCGCAAATACTGAAATTTGCGTAATTTAGTATAAAACTCATTGAAAAATTGTCGAGACGACATTTGATAAATTCTTCCGATGTAATCGTTATTAAGGGTTTCACTGTATAAATTTGGCTTGTCTGTCTGTCGGTTTGTATCCAAAAAAGTCAAAACGGCTGATTGGGCCCCAATTTTTTGTGACCCCAGGGAAGGTTAATGAAAGATCAAAATTAAACAAATTGTTTTAAGTTTTTAATTTTTGAATTTTTTTTTTAAAATCTTAAAAATCCGCGAATTTTCTGTCAAAATTTTAACATTTTGTTCTTTTCAATGTTTTCAATGAAAACATGTTCACAATTGAAATAGAAGATGGGCGCGAAACGCCCTAAAAGCCTAGTAAACTAAAAATTCGCCAAGCCTATCAGAGTAAAATATACTTTATGTAATATGTATTTTATAAATCAATAATCAGAAATAACAAAGTTAAGAGATTACACAAATTATGTTATGAATTGCCATCTTAATCCCTAAGTAGTGCATAAAAAATTTACAAAAAAAAAATAAAATGTTTAATGAAGGATTGTGGCGACTAGCACAGATAACCTGTGAAATTTGAATTTACACAAATCAATTCTGAGTCCGGATTTTATGAATAGCAATTGTTAGCTGAACTATGTTTGAATAGGTTAAAACTATATAACTAGTAGAACCTTGGCAGCACTAGACAGTTAGTTTAGCTACCCGTACCATATTGAACTACTTCTCGCTATTCATTAATACCGACCTCTCAATCTATTTTACAGAAAACGCTTAATCTTTCCATTGGATTGATCTGCGAACTATATCTGGACAGATTCAGTTGAACTCATTCTGTTCTTAAACCGATCATTTATGATTTACAAATCTCATGATATTTAGGGTAATCTTGTTGCGAGAAGAGACTGAGTTCAGCTAATCCGCTCATTTAAAAGTTACAAGCTCTTATCATCATATTTGAGTTTCGGATGAACGGATATCACCATTCTAATAATGATTTCATTTCATTTTGAACTACAAAAGAGAACATTAGAAATCATTTAGAGGACAGAAGAGGACGTAAAAGATCAAATTACAAGGAAAAATAAGGTCTTTAAAAGGACAAGGGGGATAAATCTGAAGGACGAAACGGAACATTAATAGAACGAGAGGGACGTCCAGAGAACGAGTATCAGCCTCTAGGACGTCAAGGATCAATGAGAGATTGTCCTCAGCCTCTAAGACGTGAACGATTTATGAGAGATTGTCCTCAGCCTCGTAATCCAGCATATCTTCATCCTCTAGGTTGACAACAACCTCCTCAACCTCAACAACCTGGATATATACAGCAATTTAATATCGGGATCACGATCACAATGAAAGGATGATACTATGAGGATATGAACAACAATTTTTAAGAAACTTTTTTGGAATTGATGATTCTTCCTCACTTCATCATGAAGTTCATAATGAACGTGCTATAAAATAATCATCGTGCTATAAAGATCAATTAGCTGTAGATTATAGCACGTGTGCTATAAAGTTTTGATTGGTTCCCGGATTTTCTTAAAAAAATTTAGAATGTTTCCAAAATATTTTTTTTTCAAATGAAATGAAAATCAAATTTAATCAACTTTATGTTTTGACTTCTGCTTTGTTTCAAAGCTTATTTGATCTGGAAATAGCCATTTAAATATGACACAAACGTTTCATAAAATTACCTATAACACTATTATTTTGGCACGACGTGCTAAAACACTGCGAACCAAAATAAAGGTGTTATAAATAGTTAATTAAGATTATGATCATGTGACAACATTTATAGGAGGGCATGACCGTTAAACCTTTATCTGATCAATAATGTGCGAGATATCGCCGTTTTAAAGCTTGACAATTGTTTAATTCTGACAATCAACTCCATTGTTTCTATAAGCAGATATCCGCAAGTCACTTATAAGATGTAAGAGGCAATAACAATTGATAATTACAAAGCTAGAAACAACATTGATAATTAATGGATATATTATTTTAATCAGAAAACCCACTTTATGTATCTATATATATCTCCGTTTGTCTGTTTGTTTGTCTGATCATAACTTGGGAACCCTTGGACCGAATTGTCTCAAATATTGATTGGGGAACTCGGGAGACCCACGGGAATGTTCTTATTTTGGATTTGAGATTCTAAGTTGAATAGTAAAAATTAAGTTTTCCGGTAAAATCGTTCAAGTGCGGGTAAATGGCGGAAGTAAGTTTTAGTAACCTGGGCAGCACTGGGTTCCCAAGTTAGTGTTTATATAATGAGGGTTACATAAAATACTATTTACAGTCACTTAAAAATTTCCCTCTCAATAGTAAGACGGAAGAACTGACTAATCAGGATTAGGATCAGGATCAGGATCAGGATCAGGATCAGAATCAGGATCAGGATCAGGATGCGAGAATGAGGATCAAGATGCCGATGCGAGGATGAGGATGAGAGGACGAGGATGAAAGGATGAGTATGAGAGGATCAATATGAGAGGATGAGGATTAAGATGAGGATGAGGATGCGGACGAGGACGAGGATGAGAATGATGTGGATAAAGATTTGAATGAGAGGATGATGATGATGATGATAAGAGGATTAGGAGATAAGGATGAGGATAAGGATGAGGATAAAGATGAGGATAAAGAGGAGGATAAAGAGGAGGATAAAGATGAGGATAAAGATAAGGATAAAGATGAGGATAAAGAGGAGGATAAAGAGGAGGATAAAGATGAGGATAAAGATGAGGATAAAGATGAGGATAAAGAGGAGGATAAAGAGGAGGATAAAGATGAGGATAAAGATGAGGATAAAGATGAGGATAAGGATCAAGATGAGAAAGAGGATAAGGTTCTAGATTAGGGTGAGGATAAGGATCAAGATTATGGTGAGGATGATGATTAGGATGAGGATAAGGACGAGGATGAGGATAAGGATAAGGATAAGAATGAGGACTAACCTGTGTATCTGGTTGAATCAGTTTACTGAGAAGAAGATAAACTCTCTCCTCGTCATAGGAAACCTTCTCCAGAGCCAGGTAGAGGATACGTTCAGGTAGGTTCTCATTCATATACTAGATAGATATAGGTAGGTTCTCATTCCTATACTAGATAGATAGGTAGATACTCATTCATATACTAGATAGATAGATAGATAGGTTCTCATTCATATACTAGATAGATAGATAGGTTCTCATTCATATACTAGATAGATAGATAGGTTCTCATTCATATACTAGATAGATAGATAGGTAGGTTCTCATTTATATACTAGATAGATAGATAGGTAGGTTCTCTTTCATATACTAGATAGATAGATAGGTTCTCATTCATATACTAGATAGATAGGTTCTCATTTATATACTAGATAGATAGGTAGGTTCTCATTCATATACTAGATAGATAGATAGGTTCTCATTTATGTACTAGATAGATAGATAGGTTCTCATTTATATAATAGATAGATGGATAGGTAAATATTTATGAAGATCGAGGGCGGATTTTCAAAAAAATGAACTGGGCCATTTTAGTGAAAAAAATATTCTTAAAGTAAATGGAAAAAATGTTCGCGGTGGGAAAACTATTTTAGGTTTTTAGTTGCCTAGTTTAAACTTTAGGGAGAAAAATAAAAAAATTTACATAAAAAATATTAATAAGGTAAAAAAGTATACATAAAAGGGTTCTAAGAGGTGAAATTCTTAGCACAGATTTGATTGGTTAATAAGTCTTTTTGAAATATAAGAACAAAAAATTGAGATCTAAATTAATACCTTCGCTTTCACTTTCTTCTTCAACGCCATCTTTTCCTTCGGCGTTTTAGACGAGGGGGCAACAGCAATCTTGGGCAGTTCCTGGATAATAAATAAGCTTTTTTTGTTGCGATTTTTAATATTTTTCATTGAAGTTAAAAGGAGTGTTCGCGAAAAATGAAAGAGGGTATAGGCTTACGGCGAAAAATAAGCGCTTATAATCGCTACTAATCTTAGTTCTATCTGTTGCGTCTATTAGGACGTAGCATCCATAAAAATTCAGAAAGTTGCAACATTTAACTCGGATCGTAAAAACTCAGATTAATTCCAAACAACTCGTTTAGATATTACAACCAATAATAATCGATTATTTTTAGACGCACTCCTATATAGTTGATATTATTTCATAATAGTTTAAATTTTTTTTTCTGATCTGAGAGTTACTTTTGAAAAGATTTATTCCTGTTTCGAGGATTTTTGATAGTGAAGACGACATTTTCATATTTACCAGGAATTTGTTCGAAAATCCAGCGCAAGCGAAATATTATTAAAAAAAACAAACTCAAAAATATTATGATATATAAACTATAAAATATAAATATTTTGCGAACACTCCCTTTAAAGGGACTACAAATGTAATTAAAAATGACCCTCCATGCAGAGATAACAGTGACCGAATTACAACGGTACCATTGAAACCATCTGATCGATAATGTGGAAGAAATTATCGTTTTTCAAAGCGTAAACGTGTTCAATTCTGATGATTTTAAAATATATTTTCTGTTGTAGAAATGCACAAGTCATTTTTGTAGAGAAACCAGAATTGAATCAGTTTTCCAAGTATGGATATCTAGTTTAGACAAAGCTTTAAAAGGGTACCTTTGTCTTTGCACGTAGGGTCAGTTGTAATTTTGCTGACAGTCCCTTTAAATGGTAAGTTTTCATCTCTACTATTGATCAAAAACGACGCTTCTTAACTAAAAGCCAAGCAAAGACTGAAAACAACAGAATGGCTGAATTTTTTAAGTTTCTAAACAAAGTTAATAAAACTATCTCTTCTCAGATTAAACTTATTAATAAAATAACATTCGTTGAATGCCATGAAGGGTCTCTGGGGGGAGAGTGTTCTTATTCCTACCTTTAGTTTAAGGGCTAGTTTAGCGACCAGATTATTTGGGGTTTTCACAACTAAACTCTTTCCAGTTTTATTAGCTTCAGCTCCAGTTTTGCTCCTAGAACAGGGGTATATATTTTATTCAATTTTCTTAAACTTCAGATATCTATTTTTACGTTCGATTTGAATCCCCTTGACCGATTTGCCTCCAATTTTAGTTGGGAATGGGGAGAACCACGGGATTACCATGTCAGTTATGCATAATGGAGGTGTATTTTAAGAAAAATTGAACTTTCGGGTAAAAGCATAAGAAATGAGGGAGAACATTTTTTTACCTTGAAAATATTCGGGGAATAACCAATATATTTATTTCGCTAATATCCAATAAACGTCTAAACGTCTGCACCGATAGGGCTCAATTTTTTTTGTGGTAACTCAAATGACCCCAAGAAAGGTTTATGGACGAACAGAATTTCAAAAATGTTGGTGGGAAGAAATGTAGATATTTAATGTTTTATAAAATTAATCAATTAAATTAGAACATTTCGGAACAATTTTTGCTTATTGCGAGAGTATGATTAAATATGACGACTTGAAAAGCAACAGTAACAGCTAAAAGTGTCAATAAAAAGAACCTAGTCAATAAATTCACTTTGCGTGTCTGTTTGTTTGTTTGTATCCAGTAAATGTCTCAGCGGCTGAACCGATCGGGCCAAATTTGTGAGGGGCAATTCACATGATTCCAGACTGGTCTAAGTAGAAAATTTTTGACCGAAAAATAATTCATTTATCAATTTTGAAAATGCACAAATTTAAATAAAAAATCTTCAAAATTTTTAGTTTTACAATAACGAAGAGAAAAAGTCGAATTACAATCGACAGTTATAAACTAAAATTGTAACTAGAAGAAGGGCGGCGCGAGAGTAACAGAAAAAAGAAGAGCGAGTTCTGTTTTAATTTTAGTGTGACGAATTTGGACAGAATTGATTCTACTTGAAGTAATATTACAATTTTAAACAATTTACAAAAGGATCCATCCCAGACCTATCCTATTACGTCATTGTATAAAACATGCCAGAGGTATAGATAGTCTAGAAAAGTACTACGTTTTCGGGGACTTGAAAAATCATTAATTCTTTCGAATTAGAAGTTTTTAAAAAAGTTATCGTCTTACCTCTTCTTAATTACTATTTTGTCGAGGTCAACTTCTTTACTCGCCTCCAAGTCCTTTTTCAAGTCCTCCTTTAGGTCCTTCTTCGAGTCCTCCTTTGGGTCCTTCTTTAGATCCCTTTTCTTCTCTTCTACATCCATCTTCTCCTCCCCAGCTTTCTTCTTCCTCTCTTCTTCTTGCAGTTTCAATCGGAGCTGAATAAAAAATATTGCAGATTAATTGATTTGTTGGTTGATGGGACTAGTTTGATTTCATGGATTTATTCGTCCTTCCTTCCTTCGTTCGTTCGTTCGTTCGTTCGTTCGTTCGTTCGTTCGTTCGTTCTTTACATAAAATGATAAATGAAAAAAATTTCTTTGAATAAAATTGTAATTTATAACTAGGAGGTCAGATTTTTTTAATAGCGAGAATAAATTAAACGGATTCTCTAGTTTAACTAGTTAAACTTGGTTGAACTACGTCAATCAAATTTTTAAAAATATTAATTCATTTCAGCTTACCTTAAGCTGTCTTTCTTTCTCCTTCAACTCTTCTAATTCTTCATCTATCTTCTCAAACTCCCCCACCTATATATATATTTATATTCTATCTTCTCGACCTCCCCCACCTATATATATATTTATATTCTATCTTCTCGACCTCCCCCACCTATACATATATTTATATTCTATTCTATCTTCTCGACCTCCCCCACCTATATATATATTTATATTCTATCTTCTCGACCTCCGCCACCTATATATATATTTATATTCTATCTTCTCGACCTCCCCCACCTATATATATATTTATATTCTATCTTCTCGACCTCCCCACCTATAGATATATTTATATTCTATCTTCTCGACCTCCCCACCTATATATATATATTTATATTCTATCTTCTCGACCTCCCCACCTGTATATATATATTTATATTCTATCTTCTTGACCTCCCCCACCTATATATATATTTATATTCTATCTTCTCGACCTCTCCCCACCTGTATATATATATTTATATTCTATCTTCTTGACCTCCCCCACCTATATATATATTTATATTCTATCTTCTCGACCTCCCCAACCTATAAATATATTTATATTCTATCTTCTCGACCTCCCCCACTTATATATATATTTATATTCTATCTTCTCGACCTCCCCAACCTATATATATATTTATATTCTATCTTCTCGACCTCCCCCACCTATATATATTTAATTATCAGTGCCCCGGATCCATTTAATTTTGATACGGATATAGATCCTGGATCCGCTCTAAGAAAAAAGGGATCCCTAATCAGATCCGGATCCGTGTCATTCACAGTTTTCCCTTTTTAATAGCTTATTTATTTGCTGAAACTCAATGAACCATTCAGAGACAATGCAAGTTTTCATACTTGACAGTAGTTTACAGTTTGGGCGTTGAAAGCAAAACTTTTCCGCAGCTTTGGCTGGTTCCGGATATTCTTTCGGATCCGGATCCTAGGCACTGATAATTTTATCTTAAATGTGTTTCATTTAATCATAAAATTACAGACTTAGGGCTTATGATCCGGGTTCATTGGATCAACAATTAGTCTTCAAGGATCAGTTATCCAGATTCGTAAAAATATGCGAATTTAGAAAGTCATCTAAGTGGCAAATAATAAATATCAAAAGCGCGTTCACAAAAAAACACGGATTTTTTTTCATCTAAAAAAAAATAATAAAATTTTGGAGGAAGTTCAAATGGACTATCAATTTTTTTTGTTTAAAGTAACCCTCCATTCACAGAGTGGCATGTCAAATTCAAAACGGTACCCTTTAAAGTTTTGACTGACCTAGTCCTAGTGAAAAATAAAACTATAATAATATCAATATTAAGAAAAATAAGGAAATTAACTGTAACTGAAGAGAACTGGGAGAAAGAAAAAAACCCATTTACCGACTTATAAGAAACTGATTTGTCAGAACTTTTGAAGCCTAAGCTGATCTACAGTGAATTGGTGCAGTTTTTGGTAATAGTTGGTAAATTTGTATTGTCTAATTTAAAAAAAACTAACAATTGATATAAAAACGTCTAATATCAATGTCTATTTTATGAGAACGATTTTTTTCAGTTCGTTCGTTGAAATGTTGAAATAAAAAAAAAGTATCTTTGCCCAACACTGTTAATTGTATGTTTTAAAATTCAGCCTCAGTATATTAATATGTTTGGTTATTTTTGAGTTTTTTTTTGGTTTCCTTTTACATCAGATATAAAGTCTTTTTTCGGTTTTCAGGTTTTATACCTCTTTCATTCCATTGCAACTACGTTTGCAAATAAACTCTTATTTACCTATTGCAGTTTTGTTCTTGTTCGCAAAATTAATGTAAAGATGAAAAGTCTGCAACTACGCTTGCAAAATTATTCGATAATGTTTTTGATAAGACCATAAAAGCAGCTCATTACAGCAATAGATAAGATATAATGAGAGAATTTTTCCTTCCATTTTTGCAAATGATGTATACCACTGTTGGTTTGTTCCTTTAATATTGAATAAAGTTGTTAAGAAGAAGAATAGTACTATGATGTATACTACTGTTGGTTTGTTCCTTTAATATTGAATAAAGTTGTTAAGAAGAAGAATAGTACTATGATGTATACTACTGTTGGTTTGTTCCTTTAATACTGAATAAAGTTGTTAAGAAGAAGAATAGTACTATGATGTATACTACTGTTGGTTTGTTCCTTTAATATTGAATAAAGTTGTTAAGAAGAAGAATAGTACTATGATGTATACTACTGTTGGTTTGTTACTTTAATACTGAATAAAGTTGTTAAGAAGAAGAATAGTACTATGATGTATACTACTGTTGGTTTGTTCCTTTAATACTGAATAAAGTTGTTAAGAAGAAGAATAGAACTATGATGTATACTACTGTTGGTTTGTTCCTTTAATATTGAATAAAGTTGTTAAGAAGAAGAATAGTACTATGATGTATACTACTGTTGGTTTGTTCCTTTAATACTGAATAAAGTTGTTAAGAAGAAGAATAGTACTATGATGTATACTATTGTTGGTTTGTTCCTTTAATACTGAATAAAGTTGTTAAGAAGAAGAATAGTACTATGATGTATACTACTGTTGGTTTGTTCCTTTAATACTGAATAAAGTTGTTGAGAAGAAGAATAGTACTATGATGTATACTACTGTTGGTTTGTTCCTTTAATACTGAATAAAGTTGTTAAGAAGAAGAATAGTACTATGTGCAGTTTTTTCTATTGATGTTTTTAAGAAAACATGTAATTGTAACTAAGATACAATTTCTCTGTAATTTTCCCTTGAAATGAGAACTATAGTCCTGGGGGGAGGGAGGGGGGTATTAAAAATAAAAATATCTATATTTATAAACTGGATGAACTACTGAATGGCCCACATTAACTGAAGATCGAGATGTTTTAAGTATCACACCAGTGATACAACAAAAATACAATAATTAAAATAAAATCCTCAGATAACTAACCTGGTCAAGCACCTTGAGATCGCCCTTGTTGCGGTCAACATGCCTCGAACTAAATAGTTAATACTTAAGTGGACTGTTCATGGTATTCTAAGTTAATACTTAAAGGGACTGTTCATGGTGTTCTAAGTGAATTAATATCCAAAGCGGGGTTCTTAACTTCTTACAAACGACAAGGAAAAAAAACTAAGTTATTTGAAGCACTTTAGAAACTGGGGTGAAAATCTTTTTATATAGTTTTGGTGATTTTTAGGTGTTTCGTTTTTTTTGAAAAAAATCTAGTTTTAAAATTACCTTAAAGTATTTTTAACCGTGACCGAGATATGTCCTCTTGAGCTTGAAGACCTAAAAATATTAATATTCAAAATGAATTATGGATTAATGGGCGACATCATATTATCTCCAGGATGAAAGGATTACTTGGTTAGACGCTGGGGTGTACAGTGCACAGTGTAATGTGTACAGTGTACAGTGTAATGTGTACAGTGTACAGTGTAATGTGTACAGTGTACAGTGTACAGTGTACAGTTTACAGTGTACAGTGTACAGTGTAATGAGTACAGTGTACAGTGTACGACAAACATAAATACATTTTATGGAGTAGTTTATTTATTCACTGCGTGCAATTCACAAAATCAGACTTTTTTGTTGTAAAAAAGGATATTTTTTGTGTTTAATTTTAAACTAAAAAATTCGAGTTAAAAAAAGAATATCAATTTATAAAAATATATACACGTACAATGTACATCCCATTTGAAAATAAATTGTTGAAATGATAAAATATAAATATTGCTTTGATATACCAATACGGTAATAACTTTCCAAATTAGT
Source organism: Eurytemora carolleeae (assembly GCF_000591075.1). Classification (NCBI taxonomy): domain Eukaryota; kingdom Metazoa; phylum Arthropoda; class Copepoda; order Calanoida; family Temoridae; genus Eurytemora; species Eurytemora carolleeae. The sequence goes on from NW_019397266.1 coordinate 50,093, forward strand.
TTAAAGGAGATAATATGATGTCTTCATAGACACAAGGACAACCAAATTTGTTCAACCCCCCCCCCTTTCTCTCACCATTTATCCTAGAACAGCTCTTTTCCTTCTTTCAACTTCATCTGCTATTTTAGATCATTAATGCATCTTTAGTTCATCTTCTGAGTGTTGTAACGTACCGCATCTCAGAAGTGTTGTAACGTACTGCATCTCAGAAGTGTTGTCACGTATTGTAGATCGGGATTGTTGTAACGTACTGCATCTCAGGAGTGTTGTAACGTACTGCATCTCAGAAGTGTTGTTACGTACTCCATCTGAGGAGTGTTGTTACGTACTGTATATCAGTAGTGTTGTTACTTACTGCATATCAGGAGTGTTGTAACGTACTACATCTCAGTAGTGTTGTAACGTACTGCATCTCAGAAGGGTTGTTACGTACTGCATCTCAGGAGTATTGTAACGTACTGCATCTCAGAAGTGTTGTTACGTATTGCAGATCAGAAGTGTTGTTACGTACTCCATCTCAGGAGTGTTGTTACGTATTGCAGATCAGGAGTATTGTAACGTACTACTCAACAGGAGTGTTGTAGCGTACTGCATCTCAGAAGGGTTATAACGCAAAGAATCTCATAAAGGTTGTAACGTACAGCATCTCAAAAGGGTTGTAACGTACTGCATCTCAAAAGGGTTGTAACGTATTGCATCTCAGGATTGTTGTAACGTAATGCATCTCAAAAGGGTTGTAACATACTGCATCTCAGGATTGTTGTGATGTACACAAGTCCACAGTGTGATGTACATGAGTCCCTGGTTTGATGTACACGAGTCCACAGAGTGATATACATGAGTCCACAGAGTGATGTACATGAGTCAAAAGAGTGATTTATACAAGTCCACAGAGGGATGAACATAAGTCCACAGCGTGATGTACATGAGTCCACAAATTGATGAACATAAATCCACAGAGTGATATCTCATAAAGGTTGTAACGTACAGCATCTCAGGATTGTTGTAACGTACTGCATCTCAAAAGGGTTGTAACGTACAGCATCTCAAAAGGGTTGTAACGTACTGCATCTCAAAAGGGTTGTAACGTACTGCATCTCTGGATTGTTGTAACGAAATGCATCTCAAAAGGGTTGTAACGTACTGCATCTCAGGATTGTTGTGATGTACACAAGCCCACAGTGTGATGTACATGAGTCCACAGATTGATGAACATAAATCCACAGAGTGATATACACGAGTCCACAGAGTGATGTACATGAGTCAAAAGAGTGATGTACATAAGTCCACAGAGGGATGAACATAAGTCCACAGCGTGATGTACATGAGTCCACAAATTGATGAACATAAATCCACAGAGTGATGTAAATAAGTCCACAGAGTGATGTAAATAAGTCCACAGAGTGATGTGCATGAGTCCACAGAGGGATGTAAATGAGTCCACAGATTGATGTACACGAGTCCACAGAGGGATGTAAATGAGTCCACAGAGAGATGTGCATGAGTCCACAGAGTGATGTAAATGAGTCCACAGCGTGATGTAAATGAGTCCACAAATTGATGTACATAAGTCCACAGAGTGATGTAAATAAGTCCACAGACTGATGTAAAAGAGTCCACAGTGTGATATAAATGAGTCCACAGAGTGATGTACATGAGACCACAGAGTGATGTACATGAGTCCACAAAGGAATGTAAATGAGTCCACAGAGTGATGTAAATGAGTCTACAGAGTGATGTACATGAGTCAACATATTGATATACACGAGTCCACAGGTTTACGAACATGAATTTAAAGTAATGTACATGAGCCAACAGGGTCATAAACATGAGTCCACAGAGTGATAGTTTTAAGTAAATGATCCCACAGTTTACGTACATAAAACAACAGGGTTATGTACACTGTACAGGAGTCCACAGTTTTACGTAAATGAGTTAATAGATTTACGTACGAAGTCCACAGATGTATATACAGAAGTCCACAAGTTTATGTACATGATCCCACAGTTTTTGGTACACGAGTCCACAGGTGTTCCAAGAGTTTTGATTTGAAGATTTAAACTGTATTCCATATTTCTTTGCACATTACAATCACTGTACAGTGTACATATAAGTTAAATCTGTACAATCGTTGCATCTTTTCATCCACAACTAGTTAGATCAGTACTGTAAAAGTCCTTAGGTCTCCTGTGTAATATTTGCCGCCCGTTCTGAAGAGAATTTTCATATATTTCGATGCCCACTGTATACAGCACAAATGTTTTTCTTCGTGCTAATTAGTTTAAAGGAAGCAGCTGCAACTCTTCTTGTTACACTTGTACAACCCTTCCTCCCCCCCCCCCCCCCCCTCAGCATAACAATCCCCGCTATAAATACTTACACGCATAATATCTCTTGCTACTACCTGGGGTTAGAGTCCAAACCAAGACGAGATTTTACCGAGACCTTCCCTCCCAATCTCTGGAAAGCGCTGGGCTTCTGTCCTACTCTGTCCTGGATATGCCCGGACTTATTCGACACTGTTCGTCTTGTTCCCACACTTGGTCGCTTCTCAACTCGTCCGGAGTCAACACGCGAGTCCCGGGACGATACACGTGACTCAGGTTTGGGTAGAATTCCACGTGAGTTTCTTTCTCCAGTTCGATCATTTGATATTCTGGAAGAAGATACATGGGATACAGACGGCCTGGATCTGGATACAGATGATCTAGAACCGGATCCACCTGGCCTGGACCCGGTTCCATTTCTCCTGGATCCGACTACAGTGCTGGTCCCGGATACAGTATAACTATTGTATACACCAGAACGTCGCTCCAGGTCTAGTTGGATATCTCGCATTCTCTGCTCATCTAGCAATCTCAACTCTTCTCTCCGCCTTTCCTCTTCCAGACGGAGCAGCCTCTCTTCCTTCCGCCTCAGTTCCGCCTCGCGCATTCTTATTTCCTCTAGTCTCATTTCTTCTTTCCGCCGTAATTCTTCCTCTCTAATTCTAAGCTCCTCGGCGCGCAAAGCTTCAATCCGCCGTAGCTCAGCGAACCTTCTCTCCTCTTCCTTCCTTTTCATCTCCATCTTGAGGATCCTCTCCTTCTCCTCCAACTCCCTCTCCCTCCTGTTCAACTCCTCCAACCTTTTCCTCTTCTCCTCTTGCTCCCTCGCCCTCTCCTTCTCCTGCCAGATCTCCTTCTTGCTCTTCCCTGGCTCCGGCCAGTTCTCCAACCAGCTACTGTTCAACCCAGAGACAGGAACAGGAACTGGACCCTTGGGCGGAAACCTTGGCGGAGCCGGTGCTTGGAACTCCATCATAGGTTTATCATCATACCTTGATGGACCGAAATTTCGGGCCGGAGGGTCAACAAACATACGATCATTATCATATTCTGGTTTTGCATGCGTCGGGGGCGCACGCGCACTGCTTCTCCTACTACCCTCGTAGCGGATTCGATCGCGCTCTCCGCTTATCTCTGGTCTTCGCTCCATCTCCTGTCTGTTCCAAAATAAAGGGTCGGACCGTTGAACCGGCGGCGGAACCGGTTCTGATCCATATCCATATCCGTCACGGTGGGATGCCTACATTGAGAGAGAAAGGTTTTAAGAGAACCAAGGTGAAAAGGTTTTATCAGGGTGTTGGGTCCGTGTGCTTTATATCCATCCATCAATACTTATCTTTTTTTATATTTTTTTAAATTTCCATTTTTTAAAGTGTGTGTTGTTTGTTCTAATTTTGTCTTTACAAAGCGTTGTTTTAGTTTCTGTTCTAGGGTAGTTAAAAGGTTAACAGGTGGCAAAGATTATAAAAATCACCTATCTCACAAGAAGGTCAGATTCATGAGGAAGGTCAGATTGGGGGTCAAGATGAGACTCAGAACAAAGGTCAGATTTGGAGAGGTCATATTCTTAGTTAAGGTCAGATTTGTGGCCGAGGTCAAACTTAAACATAGTTCCCTGTCAAGGTCATGTATGGTCTTTGTTGAAGGTCAAAGTCGGATGGTTATCTGCAGAAGATCAGGGTTACGAGTTTATCAAACTCAAAGTTTAGTTTTAAAGCGTGAGATGTAAGAACAAATCCCAAAATAAAGATCTTTTTAATGATTCCTACCTGTCCTCCACCACCACCTCTGAGGTCAAGATCACGTGCTGGCATGAGGTCACGAGGTTGTTGAATGTTCCTTGAGGTCATGACCTCATCCCTGGGCCCGGCCACCTGACGGATATATCGCTTCTCTGCGCTGTTGTCCTGCAAAATAAGACGATACAAATATTTGATAAAAATAACCATAAAACCATGTTTTAGGGCCATAAATAGATATTGAGGGATTTTTTCCCGCCATTAAAGAAAATGAAAATATTCTAGTCAGCTGAAATTTTTAATATTTAAAAATTTATAATTTTTTTTGTAAATCCAATATTTCTTTTTCTTGCATCAAACTTTTTAAATAGTTCACTTTTTCTGGACGAATAATTTTGCGATAAAAATACAAAATTATTTTACTTCAAAATATAAATATATTTTATTTTATATTTATATTTTAAATCCCATTAATTGATAATTATATACATACTAAGTTAAACCGAGAGAAATGAGGAAATATTGATAATGTTTTATATTGAATTACATAAAATGAGAATTGGAAGAAAAATTTATCAAAAGAATACGAGTTTTAAGATAATAAATATCTTGGGTGAAATAAAAAGTGGCGCTTAGAAATTAATCATTAGGAAAATTTAAGGTGATAAAAATTTGTTAAAATGTTTACAAAAAATTGTCAATACCTAAGGTTGTGCTAAAAAATCTCAAGAATTGCTACTTTACCAAAAGTCACGTTTTAAACATTTAGAACTTCTAAATTATCTTAATCTTTATCATATAGTATCTATTTTTTATATTTGACGCAGAAAATTATTAGCAACACTTTAACCAAAAAACAAGACAGGACGCCGACGTACTTCTATAAACGCTTTGTTTACAAGTGTCGTTATAATAAAGTGTTATATTTCATATCTTAACTGAAAATAACATCAGTGGATTAATTGTAGAAGAAAATGAATGGTAATGCCCACTGGGGGGGGGGGGGGGGTTAAACCATGAAAAATATTATATACCCTATAAACCATAAGCCCTGTATCTAAATAAAAGAATTATAAAACCCAAAACTAAAAACTTGTATGAAACCTGTAGCTGAGAACTAAGATATCTATTATCTCCGGATCTACCGACATCTCCTCCTCCTCTTCCTCCTCCAACAGGTCCCCTACCACCTCCGACAGGTCCTCCACCCCCTCCAACAGGTCCCCTACCCCCTGCACGGACATCTAGGCCTCGATTGCTACCTGCATCGTGCCTGCAACATAAATTAAAAATAATACGTGGGACGAATTTAATATGTAAAAATCCCGAGCTACAAATAAGGAAATATTTAGATCAACTGGCCATTATACAAAAAAAAAACTAGAACTTAGGAATGAAATATAGATAGTTGTATATATTTAATTGCGAGGTATTGCCAGCTACTAAACAGTTGCATTTAATAACAATTTAGTAACATGGTTTGTTTTTCATTGATTTATTTTTCTTTATACAATGTTGTCCAATTTCATATCCATGTTAACATAGGTACAACTATTGGTCGTATCTATCTATCAACAATTCTACCCAAGGTTATAATGCAAGGAAAGTTATTTCAGAGGTGTATGCATCTTTTGTAATACAGTGTACTGTCTCTGGGCGGTAATGAAAACACAAGACGGATGACACAGCCTGACATGGGATCCATCTTTCACATAAAAAATCCTTGTAATTTTTTTTGGTCAAAGGAAACTATTGTGAGAATTATCACAATTATCAAATTTAATGCTTTTAACCTGCTCGGATACTAAACGAACACAAATGCATCTATTCTTGTTTACAAATTCCGCCCAGAGAGAACGGGTTTCAATATGTACGCAGAGTATACGCCACTGCAATTAACTTTTCTTGCATAATAACCTTGGTTCTACCTATGGTTGAACGTTTAAGAAATTGGCCATGTAGGACGGTCTTCATACGTCACATGTTGTAGATTGTAAATAAACCAAAGATAATATATATATAGATACGCAGGCAGGTAGAAACCTCCTTCCTAAATTGCTTGTAGCAGACAACTAATTTTTGTCCCTCTGAGATAAAGTGCAAGGAGAGCCATCTATCATAGCAAATTGATTACTTTCTATATTCCTTTCTCCCCCTGCTGCCATCAGTAGGAAATACGCATTTGTGTTATATAAACATACAGTACGCGTATTGCATCCTGTATAGTTCAAGTGTTGCTATCTGGACCTGTTTGACCAATAAAATTAAATTTCAAGGTAACAGAAACATACAGTACGCGTTTTGTTTATGTTATGATTAGTTGTACTTAGTAAAGATATAGTAGACAAACAGAAATATTGACAAACCTTTGGAAATTATTTTATATTTGTTAAATAAGTGATATCTATTTAATCAAACGGTTTTTATGAGATATTTAAATAAAATTAGATTTTTAATTGGTACCACAATTTGCAATTAAGATCTTGGGGTTGATGGTTTAAAGAATTATTAAAATTACTGTTTTTTATGCATGAATTCTAGTAAACAAGGCAAAAAAATTGCAACATTTTTTTGGAAGGACTTTTTCATACAGGTTGACAATCCTCAAGTCATAAGCTGTTTTAATGAGATTGTCTTTAATTTGTAATTTGTGTTGTAGTAATACTACGTATATGATATAGTTACATTTCATCTAAATATAAATTTGGCTTGTCTGTCTGTTTGTCTGTCTGTCTATTTGTTTGTATCCAATAAACGTCAAAACGGCTGAACCGATCAGCCCAATTTTTTTGTAGGACATCACGTGACCACAGGGAAGGTTTACGAATGATAAAAATAAAAAAAATGTGTTTTAAAGGTTTTCAATTTTGTAAAAAAAATTTAATTTTTTCAAGGTTATGATTAAGTCTTCCTCTACTCAATAACAACCTTTTTTCAGAAAACATGCCACATACTCATACAAAAAGATGTTGTGTATATAATTTTTCAAGCAACAACAGTAAGGATGAAATGAAGTTTTACATGTTTCCAAAGGACCCGAGTCAAAGGGAAGTTTGGAAAAATGTTGTAAATCGCCCTGACTATGCAATAAAAAAAAACAGTTACATGTGCATGTCACATGTTAAACTAATAGTAATTTCGTATTCGAGCGTAAGATTAAAATATATTGCAAAGGTTAAAAACCAAAACCTAAAAACAGGCCAAAGAACAAAACTGTCCAAACAAATTTTGTTCGCAAACCAGTAGAATTTTCATTTGTTGTAAACGTTTTTGATGAACTAGTTTATTGAAATACAATTTAAAATGTAACATTTATTTTCAAAAACCAAGCAGTCAGAGAGAAAAAGATTTAAATTAAAATTAAGTTTCTGGGTAACACAAACATACAGTACGCGTTTTGATTATGTTATGCAGTCAGAGAGAAAAAGATTTTAATGTTTTAGTCAAGGTGAACTTTGAAGACACCTTTTTCTAAAAATGTAGATGGCTTTCAGGGTCAAATTTTGATTTTTAACAGTCCAATGAACATAAAATACAGAAATTTTGCAGTGTAGTGGATTTTTTTTATATTTTAATCCTGAATTAAGTTTTTAAAAGCCATTGCATCGGCAAATTAAAATATGCAAAAATATTTGCAGAATTTCTTCGCAAAAGTTGTGAAATCGGCTTTCTTTTGTAGGCTTTCCAAAGAGTTGTAAGAAGTCAAAATCCAATGACCGGAAGTAGATCTAAATATAGATTTAGTCGGGTAAAGGTCAGATAAGGCATTCAGGCAATATGCCTGAAGACTCGGGCAGTAGGTATAAATCCCCACTTTGAGCCAAAAGTGATGGGCATGTGTTAGTTAGAAAACTCAAAAAGTTTGAAGAGCCTCAGACCAATACTATTATAGTCTCCAAAAATGTTAGGGGGAGGGTGGTAACCTAACCCCCCCCCAGCCAGAATTGGGCTAACTTTATTGCATAATAACAAAGAAAAGATTAACAGTCCCTTCCTGCATTTGTTTGCAGAATTTTCTATGAATTTGGAAAGTTTAAAGGGACTGTTTACTTATTTGGGTAATTTCATGGCAAATTTGAATTATTTAAAAAATTTAAACTATGGCTATCAAAGGGGATAATGGACTGGGGCTGGCTCATTTCTTTTTAATATACCAATCAAATTGAAGTTTTGAGCGCACCAAACCTAGGATCATTTTAGGAAAGTAATGGAGTTTTTTTTTGAGTTTTTGGGGTTAAGGGGGTGATGAGCCAGTTGTGAGCCATGAAGTTTTACTTTAGAACGTTTTTAAACAAATCCCAACCCTACTCTCTAGCACTAGAATTATATCATATCATATAGCCATGAAGAGCCAGGAGCAACCGACCATAGTAGTGTTGAATGAGATGTATTGTTCGACCAGATCCTGTCCGCTATTAGGACTTTGTCCTAGATTCGATGTACTTTTTAGTCATAATTTTTATTTAAATTGCGTTAATTTACGTATGCCATTCAGTACAACTTGCACATTTAAACTTTGTTTAGTCAAATTCCTACCTCAGTTTTATTTGCATTGATTAATTTGTTTCATTAATTACAATATGTAGTATACATTGTTGATACTATAGTACGCATTTGGTGTTATCACGCATAAACAAAGTGATAAATTAGCAACAATCCAGAGGATAAAATGCCATGCGTACGACAGAGATGGTGCTGGTCGCACTTTTTCAAAGACTTCAAAATTTATACCTGCCTGCGTATCTATAGCCCGGTTTCTTTGTCCGGTTCTAGCTATGATTTAGCTGCGACTTCCTAGCTTAGCTATGATTTTGTATTCGTTAGTCCAAAATCAGAGCAAGATCGAAGCTTAAGGTCCAAAAATCGTATACTAGGACAGACCCGACGATGTAATAATTTAACTTTAAATCATTTTCATCATTCACAATACATACATATGCATAACCGATTGATTAACGTTTATTTCTATGAGCCATTGGGCGGGCTCCTTAAATATATACGCATAACCATTTAGCTCTAAGCAATAAGCATGCTTTATTAGTAAAGAGTACTCGGAGAGGCAGCTGGAGTCTGGACTGGCACTGGCAGCCTATAACTTGCATTGCAATTTGCAGCTTTGCTTAGCTCGCCTCGCTAGACAAAAGTCTGGTTTAACTACCTGCCTTTACTTCCCCCCTTCTCTGTCCCACCTACCCAACCCCTACACTACGCTAACTTCTGTAACAAGTTATCAGAAAATCTCATAGTTTTTGTCATTTAGAAGACTCTGAAATTTTTTAAAAGCTGAGAAATTCCGCAAGATTTTTTGCGCATTTTTGTCGTTTTTCCGTGTTACAAGGTAAGTATTGTTTAAACCAATGAGAGTTAAGTATTTCTCTGTGCGATAACTTCAGACCAATCACAGTTGAGTATTCCTCACTACGAGACATTTCAACTCAATCATTTGAAATAACCAACTCTCATTGGTCTTAAATATTTCGTAATAAAAAAGTTTCAAAAATCAAATAACAACAATTCCTTAAACAATTTTAATTCTTTTCAATTATGAGTGTTTCCAAAGCTATTTGCTTGGCTTGGAACCAAATAGAAACAATAGGTATTTCATAATTTATATACTTTTGTAAAATAAATTCTAATATATATAAAATAAAATTGTGTCTTTACATTTTATATTTAAATTTTTAATATTTTTAACAGTGAAAAACAAAGTGGTGGAGAGAGATTTGATAAATGGAAACACATCAAGTCAAGCTCTGCTCAGGTATTTTTGAGTATTTTACATCGATATATATATATATTATATTATATATCGGAAAATTTGGAAGAAATATATATTTAAACATCTAAAATGTATATTTAAACTGAAAAAGTTGAAAATACTATATATATATAATATATATATATGTACCCAAAGATCCATGGATGAACCCCTTCAAATTATTAGGATTACATTTAAGTTTAGAATCGATGAAGGGGGAGGGGGGTTCTGGCCCCCTCTCATGTCCAACCATGTAAGAAAACGAACCTATTGTTATAGTCCTGATTATATTGAGATTGCACGTTGTGTGAATTGTGGCCATTGTATCCACCATAGCTTCCTCGCATCATTTTAATTTATCTGAAAACAACATATTGGATAATTGGTTCGATAATTGGCCTAAAATTTCTTCTTAAAAAAATCTTCCAATCTTTACTTAAATGGCCCAAAACATTAATATCAGTTAGCCTACTAAATTAATAGGGGTGGGTG
>NW_019397266.1:60568-62787 GCF_000591075.1 Eurytemora carolleeae
TATTTTATATTTTATATTTTATTTTTTATTCCAGCTGATGATTGGGTTAGACCCATGAAACATTTTGTCTTGGAAGAAATATATATTTAAACATCTAAAATGTATATTTAAACTGAAAAAGTTGAAAATACTATATATATATAATATATATATATGTATATGGAAGGAATCTCTAATTGTCTGTTTCTTTGTAATTTCGATAATTACTCATGAATCTCAATTGATTGATATGATTGGGAAACTCGGGAGAAGTACGGGAATGTTCTTATAGTTTGGTTTCAAGATTTTAAAGTGAGTGGGTCCACTATTGGGAAAAATAGATAAAGTCGTAATTTTCGGTCAAGCGCGGGTAAACGGCGGGAGTAACTTTGAGTACCCTGGGCAACGCTGGGTTCTAAAGCTAGTAGTTATATATAAGAGGACAGGACAATTATTGTTTTTAGGACAAGTATTAGTTTGTACAGGACAAGTATCAATTTGTTACAGGACAAGTATCAGTTTGTACAGGACAAGTATCAGTTTGTAGGACAAGTATCAGTTTATAGGACAAGTATCAGTTTGCAGGACAAGTATCAGTTTATAGGACAAGTATCAGTTTGCAGGACAAGTATCAGTTTATAGGACAAGTATCAGTTTATAGGACAAGTATCAGTTTGCAGGACAAGTATCAGTTTGTAGGACAAGTATCAGTTTGCAGGACAAGTATCAGTTTATAGGACAAGTACCAGTTTATAGGACAAGTATCAGTTTATAGGACAAGTACCAGTTTATAGGACAAGTACCAGTTTATAGGACAAGTACCAGTTTATAGGACAAGTACCAGTTTATAGGACAAGTAATAGTTTACAGGACAAGTATCAGTTTATAGGTCAAGTATCAGTTTGTAGGACAAGTATCAGTTTTTAGGACAAGTATCAGTTTACAGGACAAGTATCAGTTTATAGGTCAAGTATCAGTTTGTAGGACAAGTATCAGTTTACAGGACAAGTATCAGTTTATAGGACAAGTACCAGTTTATAGGAAAGGTATTAGTTTATAGGACAAGTATCAGTTTATAGGACAAGTATCAGTTTGTAGGACAAGTATCAGTTTGTAGGACAAGTATCAGTTTACAGGACAAGTATCAATTTATAGGAAAAGTATCAATTTATAGGACAAGTATCAGTTTATAGAAGTATCAGTTAATAGGACAAGTCTCAGTTTGTAGGACAAGTCTCAGTTTGTAGGACAAGTATCAGTTTGTAGGTCAAGTATCAGTTAATAGGACAAGTATCAGTTTATAGGACAAGTACCAGTTTACAGGACAAGTATCAGTTTGTAGGACAAGTAACAGTTTTTGGGACCAGTAATTAGTTAAATTTGACGAAAATGAAAACTTCAAATATTTTTGTTTAAGGTTGTTTGGAGGGAAGGAGTCAGATGTTAGGTATTTTTGATGTTTATATATTTTATTTTATTAAAGAAATTTTTAGTATGTTGTTCCTTTAGTTAAGATTATCTAAGTGTTTCTCTTTAAGAGTTACATTATACCGAGATCATCATGCTTGGTGTCCGTACTGCCAGAAGATTTGGGTATTTCTGGAAGAATCTAGGATACCATACAGGTATATTTTTTGGTCACTCCCCCCCCCCCCCCTCTCCTCTCCTCCCAAGAGGCGTACACAGGAGTGGGGCTATGGGAGCTCCTGCTCCCCCTGGATCAGTAAAATCTGTAGATTTCAGGGGGTTTTCGGGTCCCAACAAGGTGCTAAGCCCCATCCCTGGAAAGAAAAAATATTTTAAGCCTCCCTGGACGAATTTCTCTACACGCCCCTGCTTTCATCCGCCCCCTAGTTTAAAAGGCATGTTTGTAAGTTTTGTTTTGGCAAAATTGGGGAAAACAAAATTTTTTTGTGGGAGGTTAATTAGAGATTGGGGCCTGTGAACAGTAAGCAGTAATTCAAATGGGAATAAAACTTGCCCGTTGATTCTAATTTTTCTTTCTCATCCCAAATTATTTAAAATAATTCTTCCCTTTGTCTGTTGGGGGAGGGGGCGGGTAATTTTTCAGAAAAATAAATATCCCCTTTTACAGGGTGAGGAAGGTGACGATGTTCTGCTACGGTGAAAAGGAGGCTTGGTACAAGAAAATTGTTCCTTCAGGTAATTTTTCTACGGCGGATATATTTTCTTGAAAACTCCGCCCCCCCTCCCCCACTGTGGATATATTTTCTTGGAAC
>NW_019397266.1:63049-111913 GCF_000591075.1 Eurytemora carolleeae
TTCTGTCCTTTATACAGATCAATGCAGGACAAGCAGGGTAAGTTCAATTCTGTCCTTTATATAGATCAATGCAGGACAAGCAGGGTAAGTTCAATTCTGTCCTTTATACAGATCAATGCAGGACAAGCAGGGTAAGTTCAATTCTGTCCTTTATATAGATCAATGCAGGACAAGCAGGGTAAGTTCAATTCTGTCCTTTATACAGATCAATGCAGGACACGAAGGATAAGTTCAATTCATTTTAGGAATATGTGGGAGAAAATACAAACAGAAAATTGTTATTTTTTAATCTAGAAAAACAAATTTATCTCTTCATCAGTTTTAATTATAAAAAATGGTTTTAACTCTATTTAACTCTATTTTATGGAGGGTCAATTAATATAGCTTGGACAACTTTAAATTATTACAGAGCAGTCTAAAAATTTTTTGAATTATTTTGCGTGCCGTCTTTTTTCACACTGTTCCCCCACAAAATGTCAGCGATGGAAAATCAGATTGTCTTAAAATCCTTATTTTAAAATATGCCTTAAAGATGTTATTATAAAAAATGTCCTACACTTTTTTTATTACATATTTGTTTTTACATATAATATTTGTTTTTACATATAATATTTTATTACATATTTGTTTTTACATATAGTATTTTTTATTACATATTTGTTTTTACATATAATATTTGTTTTTACATATTTGTTTTTACATATAATATTTTTTAGTTTATGAATTAAGGAAGCTTGAGAGAAAACTTTTCAATGCTTGGTGCAGGTACAGCTAATCAATCAATCAATCAATTAATCAATCAATTAATCAATTTATTTCACAAATCAAAATTAAATCCTAAGTATGGTAAATTATAAATTTATTTCAAAAGTATTCTAATTCAAAAACTACTTCTAAAGACAATTAATGCTTAGTAAAGAACTAAATTTTTTAAGAGCTGAAAACAAATGAAATTATTATATTATTATAAAGATGCAATGAAATGAAATGTAGATATGAAAGAGGACCCAAAGTAGAACCCCCGAAATTCAAAAATAACAAATCAATGAATCAATAAATCAACATTAATTATATCAATTTTAACTTTGATTTTTATTGATTATATTTTCTGTGTATAGGAGAATCTGCTATCCTTCTAGAAATATTATTGATTATAATGCCAGTATAGAGATAACTTTATTAATTATATTTTCTATCTATAGGTGGCTCTGCTATCCTTCTAGAAATATTACTGATGATAATGCTAATAGAGATACCTTTATTAATTGTATTTTCTGTCTATAGGTGGCTGTGCTATCCTTCTAGAAATATTACTGATGATAATGCCAGTAGAGATAACTTTATTAATTATATTTTCTATCTATAGGTGGCTCTGCTATCCTTCTAGAAATATTACTGATGATAATGCTAGTAGAGATACCTTTATTAATTGTATTTTCTGTGTATAGGTGGCTCTGCTATCCTTCTAGAAATATTACTGATGATAATGCTAATAGAGATACCTTTATTAATTGTATTTTCTGTCTATAGGTGGCTCTGCTATCCTTCTAGAAATATTACTGATGATAATGCCAGCAGAGATAACTTTATTTCTGTTCTTAAGGTATTTTATTTCATTTCTTTTTCTAATTTTTGAAATTTTTTTTTTTAATAATTACAGTTTTAATAATTACAGTTTTAATAATTACAGTCTGAAAAGAAATAAAGTAAAATCAGAAATATGTTTTGATAAATCATCAAACGGAATTATTTCTAAAATAATTTTAAAATTCAATTTAAAAATCAATGATATTCTTTAATATAGGTAGTTGACCAGAAACTCTTAGAAACCCCAGGTGAAAACTTAAAAGACAATTTTTAGAAAAGAAAGGCGTAGAAGTTAAATTCCCACCACCCCCGCCCGCCCCCTCACAAGGAACTAATTATTTGGTCTAGGATCGTTAATTTCCTCATCATTGATATTTTCCCACCAGATAAGGCCCCATGGGCAATCGAGAAAAAAAAGTGCCTCTAAAAATTTAGATTTTGAAAATCTAACATTTTTGAAACAGGGAAATCTGTGAAATCAAAAGTTTTTACAGTCTTTAAAACAAAGGGTTTTAGGTTAAGCAACTTTTAAAGGCTAAGAAAGGGGGGCTGGTAACCTAGTTATCTAATATTTAGTATTTCATATGTTTCGGCGGCTAGGAGCGCCGACCCCTATTTCACCGAATGCAGGATTGTCTTTTAATAATGATAATAATAATAATGAATTTTATTTCTTTAAGGTCCATACTTCCTAGCTGAATTCTCCGTAGTGGACTCTATATTTATCCCCTATGTAGAAAGAATGCATGCAAGTCTGTTTTACTATAAAGGTAGAAGAAACTTTGAACTGTGAGACCCATAAAACTGGGGAATATGAAGACCACTGTTTGACTAAATTTTAATGATTAATAAGTTAATTTTTAAAACTAATTGACTTGGGACAACAACAAATTCACAAATAATTGCTTTATTGTCGTCTTCTTATTCTACAGTTTAATGGGTCTCACTTAGTCACCGTTGATATTATTAAAAAAATATTAATTTGAATTTAATCCAATTTATGTTCTAAGGTCATGATGATTTTTTTCCAGTTAACTATTGCAACATGATAATCAATAAACTTATTTTTTAATTTATTTATTTATTCATTCAATTCAGTATTCACATATTTATTTGGTGTTAGGTATTCCCCCAAAGGTATTTTCCCAAGGGCGACTTTCCAATTGGCAATTTCCCAATTGTGAAATTTCTTCAGCGGCAACTTCCCAAAGGTTAAATTAGGCCTTCTGAGGCGCCGCAGACTGTAATAGAGGCCCAATGCTGTGGCTAGGATGGGCTAGGGTCCGAGCGCTGCGGCTAGGACAGACTTGGGAAGTTGCTGCTTGGGAAATTGCACATTTGGGAAGTTGCCGCTTGGAGGAAAAGCCAACATCATTTATTTAAACGGTTTAGTTATTTTTTCCATCAATCAATCAATCAAATTTATTAATTACTAGGGTTTAGTATGCGCGACAAAACTAAGTTTCCAGGCCTTACTGCTTGGTTTTCAGGCATAGAATCAAGGTACTAAGTTTGTTTGTGGTAAATATTTATCCACGTTTTTAAATATGTTCATGGAAATTCCAAATGCAGTACATACTACACACTCCTAAAATATTGTACATAAAAATGCTTGTACGTGTGTTCTGGTGTACTGGTGGAGAAGGGGTGGGGGGGGGGGAATATTCAAAGCTTAAGGGAAAAAAAAGGCCTCACCTTGCAAGATTTTATCAAAAAAATGATTTTTAAATTTTTAACTGTTTTTAACCTGCTGGAGAGAACATTTGGAGGAAGGATGATATAATTGTTGTTCAGAAATGAAAACAACTTTTTTAATATTTTTTTTTAGGGATACATATATGGGAACTCAGGAAGATAAAGCATATTTAATAGCATCATACTCCTTTAAAGAAACTGAAAAATAATTCTATTTTTTGTACATTTACTTGCACTGTACAGAAGGGCCCACAAAACTGTGAATAATAAGACGAATTTAAGACTAAGATACAAGTTTTTAATTGTCCAATGATTATGAAACACAGAAGTTGTGCAAATTTCGATTTTTTGATAAATGTTTGTCATCTAGCAAGCGAGATTATCCAACCTTAAGTATCCAATTTTGTTAAAAAAAAACGACCAAAAAATGTGTTGCTTATTTTGCTTTATCCTAATCCTTGCAGAGCGATTTCCACACTCATGTTCACGACCTGCCTCCTCAGATGGGAGGCTGCTACGAGGTACCTGGGGGCGAGGGGAGGGGGGGGTAGAATTGTCCTGAAACCGGGCTTCTCTCAGTAGAAATGTTGACACTGATCACATGACCAGTTTCCAACAAATGCCAATAATGATGCCGATTTTCCTTATCTGTTTTTAAGATCCTCGCTATATTCTTCTTTTTATTTTTACAAATGAAAAAAAAATTGTTTTACTTTTTGAATTTAGAACGGGACTAAAGAACAGGAGGAGTGTAAGAATCGAGTAGATTCCTGTACTGACTTCAGGTAAATATTTAGTAGATTCCTGTACTGATATTATGTAAATATTCAGTAGATTTCTGTACTGTTATTAGGTAAATATTTAGTAGATTCCTGTATTGGTATTAGGTAAATATTGAGTAGATTCCTGTACTGGTATTAGGTAAATTTTGAGTAGATTTCTGTACTGGTATTAGGTAAATATTGAGTAGATTCCGGTACTGATATTAGGTAAATTTTGAGTAGATTCCTGTACTGGTATAAGGTAAATATTGAGTAGATTCCTATATTGGTATAAGGTAAATATTGGGAAGATTCCTGTACTGGTATTAGGTAAATTTTGAGTAGATTTCTGTACTGGTATTAGGTAAATATTGAGTAGATTCCTGTACTGATATTATGTAAATATTCAGATGATTCCTGTATTGGTATTAGGTAAATATTGAGTAGATTCCTGTACTGGTATAAGGTAAATATTGAGTAGATTCCTGTACTGGTATTAGGTAAATAATGAGTAGATTCCTGTACTGGTATTAGGTAAATATTGAGTAGATTCCTGTACTGATATTAGGTAAATATTGGGAAGATTCCTGTACTTGTATTAGGTGCACATTGTTCAAAATCATTATCAGTATTTTTATGATTTATATGATTATTTATGAAGGACAACACGGCATTTGGTGAAATATTATTATTTCATCATCAAATCAAATATTTATTACAAGAAGATTTAATTACTATTGACAATATTATTATTACAAAATACGTTAAATCCTCATGAGATAAAAAAGAATCTGGTGGGCCAGGTTTCCCTTATTATTATCATTATTATCATTATTGAAGCCTAAAAAACAACTCGGCATCCGGCGAAATATCACTTTTGTCATTATTATCATTATTATCATTATTATAATTATTATCATTATTATCATTATCATTATTATCATTATTATCATTATTATTCTTATTATTATTATTATCATTATTTTCATTATTATCATTATTATCATTATTATCATTACTATTATTATTATCATCATAATTATATAACTATCACTATTATGATTATTATTATTATTATCATTATTATTAAGTCTACCAGAGAGCAGTGTGGAGGAGAAGGAGGAGAATAAATATTTAGCAGCTGAAAGAGTTCTTAAGTTCAAGGACTATATTTTACAGGTAGATTAGATACATTCATTCATTCATTCATCCCTTCATCCATCCTTTTATTCATCCTTTCATTAATTCATTAATTCATTCATTCATTCATTCATTTATTCATCCTTTCACGCACCCATTCATTCATTAATTAATTTATCCTCACTTTTATAGTTATATTTTGCATTTTTCATTCATACTATAATATTTTCATCCTTTCATGCATTCAAACTTTCATCCTATTATTTGGTTTATTCATTTATTAATCCATCCCGTCATTCATTCACTCTTTTCATTCATCCTTTATTTGTTTATTTATCCCTTCTTTTATTTTTTTTACTGAATTATTCATTTTATTGTAATTATTCGTATTTTCCTTGCTTCATCCATTTATTCATTTTCTCATATATCTGGTCTTCTAATCTATAAATCCTCTAATTCATTTATGAATAAATATTCAAATATATTTAAACTATTATTACACATAGTTCTTTTCTTCGTTGCCCCTTTTTTCAGGTGGGGCTTAGTCCCCACGGGCTTTGCCCCCCCCCCCTTGTACAGCCTCTGTAGCTGTTCTTTTTTAAACACTGAAGTCTTCTGAGTGCAAGTAAATCCCCAAAAACGTGCTTTTTTAATTTAACGTTCTGTGTCCAGGGGAAACCCTTTAAAACGTGCTCACTAACATGTAACGTTCTCTGTGGCAGGTGAACCCCTGTAAAGATGAAACTATTGATGAAGGACTAAGATGTGCTCTAACCTACCTACTTTCCGGTCAACTTATTACACCCCCTCCAGGTTTATCTTTCAAATTGTACATAGCACATTTTCAAAGCTATAAATGTGACATATCATTTAAAGTTATGAAAAGACGACTTTGGTTCCGCTTTTTATCGATTATGACTGAAATATCATAATATGTGCTGTATTATAATACAAGCTCGGAAACCCAGCGTTGCCCGGGTTACTTCCGCAGTTTACCCGCGCTTGGTCGTAAATTACGATTTATGCTGTTTTTCCCTACAAAAGTTAACCCACTCAACTTAGCATGCCAAAAACATTTCCGTGGTTCTCCCGAGCTCTCTAAGTAAATTTCGATGCAAATCGGTTTAAGGGTTGCTGAGTTATGATCAGACATCAAAACAAGCAAACAGAGAGTGCTGTTAAATATATTATATATACGATATATTGTAGGATGTGATGTTGGGCTACGGTACATAAAGGAAAGGATAAACGTACCACGTGATATGTCCCTGTGGTCAGCTAGGAGACTAAGGTATATACACTGTTGTACACTGTACACTGTACACTGTACACTGTATACTGTACACTGAACACTGTACACTGTACATAGCCTACACAGCCACAGTGTGACCCATCAAACTGTGGAATATGAAAACGACAATTAGAATCTAATTTGTTTTTCATGTTGTAATAAAGCAAATAGTTTTACAATAGCTTCAAAATTAACTAACCATCTATTTAAGTGAAATGGGTCTGTATAATGCAGGGGGAGGAAACGTCATGTATGTGTGTCTGTACGAATAGGGTGTGTGTAAGTAATACCGAACCGAAGGCGTGTACTGTAGGCATATAAATACATAAGAATTTCGGTATTTGTAGTTTACTTAAAAATAAGTTTAATATACATGAAATATATTATTTATACATTTAAGTAAACACTCAAGCCAAATTTTAATGAATTATATTATTCATATATTAGTCAACACTATAAAGCCAAATTTTAATGCAAAGAATATAATTTGATTGAAGTTTACAATAAACTACTCGTTATTCAAACTTAATTATAATTGACGACATTGTTCTGCAATTTCCTTGACTGTAGTCATGTTGTGTGTCTGTACCAAAGAGTGTGAGTGTGTAATAACGAATTCGTCTGCAAAGCTGTGCGACTAGCTTTCTCATGTCAGAACAGCGCCATTTTTCCCCTTTATTCTTATTCCCTGGTATAATGTAAACTGCATAATCGTTGTTTAACTATTATGTTCATTGAAATAATACAAATCATGACATGAGTTTAAAAGTGTCCTCAAATTCAAAAGTTTTATGTGTTACACACTTTACTGTGTACAGGCATCATAAAAGAAACGCCTTTTCAAATGGATAATGAATGAAAATCAGATAACAAGTTGATGTATAAATTAATTAATAAATTAATTAATGGTAGTAAACTTATCGATCTGATTTTCTTGCATTATTATAATCTCTTTATTGTATAGAGTTAATAATCCCTTTATTTTTTAGGAAGCTTTAAAGTTGATAATCCCTTTTTTTGTAATCCCTTTATTTTTTAGAAAAGGAAAGTGCTAGAGTTTATAATCCCTTTATTGTGTAGGGAAGCTCTAGAGTTTTTAATCCCTTTATTATCATCCCTTTATTGTGTAGGAAAGCTCCAGAGTTTTTAATCCCTTTATTATAATCCCCTTATTATAATCCCTTTATTGTGTAGGGAAGCCGTAGAGTTTATAATCCCTTTATTATAATCCCTTTTTTGTTCAGGGAAGGTCTAGGGTTGATAACTCCTTTATTATAATCCCTTTATTGTGTAGGGAAGCTTTGGAATTGACCGCTGCTGCTGCTGGATCAGGGACGGGTCAGCCTATACCTAGTGAGCATAGGCGGGATCAAAATCCCGCAAATTTCGGGAAAATTTAAAATATTCAGTTTTTATAAACTTGTGTTACGTTATGTTAAATGATTAATTCATGAATAAATATTTTTATAACTAAAGTTATCCTTTTTTTGTTTCAGAATAATATGATGAACGAAGTAAATGAATTGGACGGAAAGGAAAAGAAAGGATGGAACAGAATGGAAAAGAAAGGATGGAACAGAATGGAAAAGAAAGGATGGAATGGAAAAAACGGATTGGTAAAGAAAGGATGGGACGGAAAGGAAAAGAAAAGAAAGAAGTTGTTTTACTCAGTGAACTGAAAGCCTGCCTTAGTTTTGATCTTCTACCAAGAACAGGTCATTCATCTTTTTTATATCATTCATGATGAAATTTTAGTTTAGAATCGTCTTGGATTAACGCGGAGTTAACTCAATTTTGTTTTACTTATTGACTAAATCACAATCCAAAGATGTAGCAATTTGTTTAGTCCTTGTAGGCTGGAATTTACAATAGGACCCTTAAACAAATGAGGAAAATATCAAATAGATAGCAATGTAGAATTTGTACACTCTCAGTACAGTTGTATTCTTACGTCACAAGTGTCAATTCAGTTTTTGTGTCCGACAAAATCATCAATAATAGTGATAATTTTAGAATAAAGTGGTTTTCTTACAGTAAAATAAGTGCAATTTAATGTGTTCTTTAGTTTCTGTTTTTACACTTTTTTATTTAATCTTGGAAAACATGTCAATTAACTTGAGAAAATTTCGTTTTCCTTGTTATATTTGACACTTGTGACGTAGTGTATAATTGGTTAATTTCTCTGTTGCCACCTATTGTGATAATCTATTTGGGAAAATATAGAAATTTTTCTATCAGAGAAAGTGATAAATCCTGCCAATATCATTTTTGTTGTTTTTTTCTGCAAAAATCCGCAGTTTAGTTTTAAAGAGGAGCCACAATTTTAAATTATCAATTTTTAGATAGAGGAGCAAGGATATCTTTATAGGATTGTATCTTAAAATTTTTGAAAACTTTTTTATTTCGTCTTTATTAAGAACAGTAAGGATGATTTATCCTTATCTTAAATTGAATTTGCTAAAATACCCCTGAATATAGCTAAGCATTGCTCGTAAAAATGTTAACATTTATTTGAAAAGAAAATTGATTTTATTAATTTAAGGAGATGTAAACATTTGGATTGTATTTTTTGTCCTCCAGTAGTACATGAAGGAAACAGATAACTGCTGTTTAGTTGCGGAATTCAAGGCAGGGATATATATTCACCCCCCCCCCCCCGGACATTTATTTATACCCTCCCTCTTACTTTCATCCTAGAGTGCTTTATAGTTAAATAAATCATGAACCATCATGCATCAATTTTGATAATTTTTCAATTTTTTGTTCTTAATTTCAGTTGTCTGTAACTTGTAAGTACAAACATTTTTTTAAAAGTTGTCTAAGATTATCGATGAAATAAATCAGTAGATGTAATTAAACTTTCATTGATAAATATTTTCTTGAAAAATAATTTTTTCCCCATCCCCATTTTGACTATTTTTCCCCCGATGCTAGATTTTGTTTCTGGTTTTAAGCATCTTAAATGGTGTAAAATTTTGCCATTTCATGTCAATTTTTTTTAAATGTTTTCCTGCACATCATGGAAAATCATTCCCAATTGGGCCGGAGTAATTAATAAAAATAGATATCCCTTCAAAAGAATTTTTTATGAAAACATATGAATATATGTACCACTGAATGAAGGTTATCTGGTCCAGGAAAGGTCTAAGAACAAGAACTTGACCGAGTCCTTGACGCCGAGTACTCAAAAATACGACCACAGATCCCATTGATGTCATGATATTTATAAGGATGCTTATAGCAAATAAATATTCAAAAGTATTTAAGTCAATATTTACGAATATCTAGTACATCAAGATAAAAAATAAATTACATTTTTTTCTTTGGTCGATTTTTTCTCTTTCATTAGTTTTTCTTTGTTTTTATTTTCGACATTTTCTTCATTTTGAAATGTGGCCTGACTGGCTTCTTTTTCTGTATTTTTTTTTTCAAGATTTCTCCATTGTGTACTTTTCAGAATAAATGACTGTTCGCTTCTCTAACACTTTGTTCCTTAGATTGGTTTTGGTCTCAGGTATTTTAAGCTTTTTTTTAATAGTAAAGTTTTGATATTTTATAAAATTTTATAAAATTAATTTTTTCATTTTCTTTAAACAATTAGTTGAAAACCGTCAAACAGTTAAAGTGACTGTAGACGTAATTTCAAGTAAACCTCTGAGAAAAGAGTTGCCTGCCTGATTTACAACAATAACCTTGGAACAATTTTCTGAAAAGCAATAAGGAAGAAATTGTCGTTTTTTTAATCTTGAAAACAGATTATTTGCAAAGTTGTATTATGTTTCCACTGTGTAAATACATAGTCACTTGGATGAAGATCTGTTGTGCCGCAATATAAAATTATCAATTTTAAAAGAAAACATGAATATGTGAATTTTAAATGGGGGATACTTGAAACTACGTTGACAGTCTCTTTTATTTAAATTATTTAATCACTAAACATTTGATTTATCTTACTTAAAGGAGCTGTAAGTGTAATTTCCATTTATAGAGTGGCATGTCCGATTTACAACGATTCCGTTTAAACCTTTTCTCGATCAAAGATTTCGTAGATATTTTATTTGTAAAGCGGGAAATTAAGTGCCAAGAAACCGCGCGAGTGTACACTAGCACGGAGAGTACAGTGTACAATGTACATTGTAACCTCAAGTCTCCCGGCACTCAATCTTCAGCTATTCAAATAAAGGTATCCACCTTATCATTGTCCGGACAAATGTTTAAATGGTACTGTTATGAATCGAACATGCATGGAAGGTCACATGAAATTACGCTTACAGTTCTTATAAGTACAAAAAATGTTTTCTGTTCTTCTAATATAAAGCTGCAACTAATATTCTGGTGTTACTTGCAGAATGCAGATGGAGCGAAACTATCATTGTGATGAGTGTGAATACACAACAACAAGACCATCGTTTTTGAGGCAACACAAGGAGTGCAAACATGAAGGAGTAAGGTATCCCTGTGTTTATTGTGGTTTTGCAGCAACACGGAAACGTGAATTAAGACTGCACACGGAGGCAAAACACGAGGGAGTGAGGTATCCTTGTGATAAATGTGAATATAGTGCGGTTAAATTATCATATTTAAAAGAGCACAAAGACCGTAAACATGAAGGGGTTAAATACCCCTGTGACATTTGTGATTATACAACAACACGTTTGTTAGATTTGAGAAAGCACAAGGAGAGCAAGCATGAAAAAGTTAGATTTTCGTGCGATCAATGTGATTATGCCGCAACACGTTCAACACATTTGAAAGTGCATAAACAGAGTAAACATGAAGGTGTAAGATATCCTTGTGATAAATGTGATTATAACGGTACGTTCAAATCTGCTTTGAAAGTGCACATCAGAAAACATCATAGCGGGAAAGAGGAGCCCGTTGTTAACATTAAAGTTGAGCTGGATCCAATTAAATATGAATCTGAACCTGAACTTATGCAATGTGAACCTGATCTTGTAGAATATGAACCTGAACCTGATCCTTTGAAGCACGAACTTGAACCTGATCTTGTCAAACAAGAACCTGAACCTGATCTTGTGAAACAAGAACCTGAACCTGATCTTGTGAAACAAGAACCTGAACCTGATCTTGTGAAACAAGAATCTGAACCTGATCTTGTGAAACAAGAATCTGAACCTGATCTTGTGAAACAAGAATCTGAACCTGATCTTGTGAAACGAGAACCTGAAAGTGGAGATGATGATGATGAAAGAACTGGGATTGATCCTCTTCATGAATACTGATCGATTATAGACATAATTTCCATTTTTAGAATAGCACGTTTGATTCACAGTGGTACTCTAAACCATTTGATCAAGAATTAATAAGGCATGACATCCTTCAGTTTCCCTCTGAAAATTAGTTATATTAAATTGTGGTTTCTTTTTATAAATGTCTTACGGATTTATGCTATTGAGACAAGGAAGTAAAATGTTTAAAGATAGAAAAACGAAGAAATCTATCTCTTTGTTGCTAAGATTAAGAGGTTTCAGGATATAATATTTTCAACCTGAATGCCACTCTATTAAAGGAGGATCATTTAAATTTTGTTTTCGCTTTAGAGTAATTTCAAGTAAACCCTTTATTTAAAGATTTATCCACTGCACCCTTGAAACCTTTACGTAAGGTTAATTCTGTCCATTTCCTCCCTGCTCTCAGCAATTTAAAATGCTCGAAATAATGATTAGATAAAAGTTTAAAGGGTACCTTTGTGAATTGGACATTTAAAGGGACTGTAAGCGTTACTTCTAGTGACTCTCCAAACAAGGATGGCAATGTCTGATTCACAACAGTACCCTTGAAACCTTTATCTGATCAATAATGGGAAAGATATTATCTTTTTTCTAGATTAAAAGTGTGTTGTAGAGAACCCACAATTGAAAATAATCAGTTTTCGAATTTATGAACATTCATATCTAATTCATACTTGATCAGACAAAGCTTTTAAGGGTACCATTGTAAATCGGACTTTGCCATTTTTGCATAGAGGGTCACTTAAACATTACGCTTCTAGGCCCTCTAATGTGCACAATCTGATCTTAATGAAAAATTAGAGGGGGCAATTTCAGTCGAGTAGCTAAATATCTGATAGTTTGAAGTAAACTTTAGTTCAACATTTGTCAACAGACATCCATGGTCTTGGTTAATCTTGATTATATAAATTCAAATATTACATGTTTCAGAATAATGGTAAATAATTGTAGGGTGGCAGGATGTAACTCCGCCTCCACTGTAAAGCATAATCCCTTGAGCAGAGCTCAGATGGAAAAATGGAGTTTAGCAATAAAGTACAATCGGAGATTGCCAAACAAAGTGGTATATTTTAAAGTATGTTCCAAACACTTCTCGATGGATCAATATGATGGGTAAGTTCAAGTATTGAATGCAAGGAAAGTTATTTCAGAGGTGTACGCATCTTTTGTACTGCAGTGTACTGTCTCTGGGTGGTAATGTAAACACAAGACGGATGTCGAAGCCTGACATGGGATCCATCTTTCACATAAATAATCAATGAAATATTCTGGTCATAGGAAACTATTATGTGAATTATCAAAATGCAATGCTTTTAACCTCCTCGAATATTAGACGAAAACTGAGGCATCTATTCTTGTTTACAAATTCCGCCCAGAGAGAACTGGCTTCAATATGTACACAGAGTATACGCAACTGCAATTAACTTTCCTTGTATTACATTCTTTGGTAAGTTAGTTACTTATTTCTTAACATTGAAGGCACAAACACAAACTTGCACTCTTTTTTGGCTGTTGGGACATTTCATGGCAAGCCAATTCATGATAGACAGGACATATGTTACATAGACAGGACATTTCACAGACATTCATACGTTAGATAGACAGGAAATTTCATAGACAGGACATACGTTAAATAGACAGGACATACGTTACATAGACAGGACATACGTTACATAGACAGGAAATTTCATAGACAGGACATACATTACATAGACAGGACATACGTTACATAGACAGGAAATTTCATAGACAGGACATACGTTACATAGACAGGAAGTTTCATAGACAGGACATACGTTAAATAGACAGGAAATTTCATAGACAGGACATTTAATAGACAGGGCATTTCATAGACAGGACATTTCATAGACAGGACACTTAATAGACAGGGCATCATATAGACAGAACATTTAATAGACAGCTAGGGCATTACAAAGGCAGAACATATCATAGACAATGAAGATTTTACAGATAGACACGTTAACTTATTTATTCTGTCCAAAATTATCAATTTTATTTGATTGTAGATTTTTTTAGTGATCTTCATACGAGAAAGCGACGTATTACGGAAGCTTCTCTTCCTTCTCTTCCTGATAAAGAATTGGCTCCTCGTGAAGTAATTTATTTAAAAGAATCGGATTGTTTTTCGGTTTCATCAAAAATCAGAAAGGTGAACAGATGGAACTTTTGCTTAGATTTTGCTGGATAGTAGATAATTATATTAATTAAAGGGACTGTAAAGGAAAAATGAAAGGGGGCTGAAACCTAAGTTATTTAGGAGTTAATCGAAGCCTTTGCAAGTTTTATCTGATGTTCTCGATAAATTGAGAAATACCAAATGTTGTATAAAAATAGTAGGTTTAACAGATCATATTCAGCAAATACACAACCAATCTGAAAACAATTATATCCCAGAGGAGCCTAAGTAACTTAGGTTTGCTCCTATTATAATTTTGATTTTTGATTTTTAATAGATATAATTGATATGGATTCAGGGTTTCCTGTTCCAGGATTTTCCTCATAATTCTCGAGACTCAAATTATTGCTTTTACAAATTAATAAATACGTCTGTATCACGTGACCCGAACTATGGTCACGTGATCCGGACGTAATAATTATATTATCAATTATATCTATTAAAAATGAAAAATTATGAAATTCAAATAATAATAGGAGCAAACCTAAGTTACTTAGACTCCTCTGGGATATCGTTATTTTTTAGATTGGTTGCTGAATATGATCTGTTTAAACCTAAGAATTTTATACACAATTTGATTTATGCCGATTCTTGTAAAAATTTGACACAGTTTTTTTTCAATTTCTCGAGACAGGAACATCATATAGAACTCGCAAGGGTTTGGATCAACTCCTAAGTAACTTAGGTTTCCGCCTATACCCCCATTCGTTTTTCCTTTAAAGTCCCTTTAAGATTATGAATTTTGTTTTTAACCTGTAATTTGTTTTCCATTTCAATCTTTTCAATTGACTAGCTAAATTTTTAACTACAGGGAGTCCCAATAAACATGGGAATTAACTTGAATATCGTCTTTGTTTTCCGAAAATGGATAAATGACATAAAGTGCATAGACCACATTTTGGAAATCCCGAGACTAGTAGATTTCGGTGTTAAATGTTTTAAAAGTCATAAATCATACTTACTCCCCCAGGAGGGGAGGCAAGAGGACTACTGTCCCCCCTGCGTACGCGCCTTAACTTTGAAACTACAAAATTATATTTACTAAATAATCCTGGATGAAACAAAGACGGTATAGAAGTCGTCATTTAATTCCCATGTTTATTGGGACACCCTGTATTTGCAAGAAAAAAAACTTTGAATTTTAGGGGAATATTACATGATTTTTGGGACTTCCTTCACTATTACTTCAAAGAATAAATAAGTGATCTATTCTTTCAGGTTGATGGTACTATATCTCATAACTTGGCAGATCCAATTAAATATGAATCTGAACCTGAGCTAATGCAATGCGAACCTGATCTTGTAGAATATACACCTGATCTTGTGAAATATGAACCTGAACCTGATTTTGTGAAATGTGAACCTGATACTTATCTTGTGAAACAAGAACCTGAAGCTGATCTTGTGAAACAAGAACCTGAACTTGATCTTGTGAAACAAGACCCTGAACTTGATATTGTAAAACAAGAACCTGAACCTGATCTTGTAAAACAAGAACCTGAACATGATCTTGTAAAAAATGAACCTGAAAGTGGAGATGATGAAATTGATCCTCTTCAGGGATACTGATCAATAAAGTGATTTTTGTTCAACTGAAAGGGACTGTTCAATTTCAAGAGACCTTCTTTTTTAATAATAATATAGTTGATTCACAGTGGTGCTCTAAACCCTTTGATCAGGAATTAATATTGAATGCTATCCTTACATTTCTTTCGGAAAATTTGTTTAATTTAATCATGGTTTCTTTGTAAAAATGACATTCGGGTTTATGCTATTGAGACAAGGAAGTAAAATGTTTAAAGATAGAAAATAAAAGATTGCTAAGATTGAGGAGCGGTTTTAAACCTTTATGTGAGGTTTATCTTGTCAATTTCCTTCCTTCTATCAGCTGCATAAATTAGCAAGTCCTGTTTATCTGATCAATAATGGAGAAGATATTGTCATTTCTTTAGGTTTACAAGTGTTCAATACTGATAATTCCTATATATTTTCCTGAAGTAGAAATGGGCAAGTCACTTCTATCTATAAATTTAGCTTGTGTGTCTGTTTGTTTGTTTGTTTGTTTGTATCCATTAAACGTCAAAACGGCTGAACCGATCGGGCTCAAATTTTGTGTGGGACCTCACGTGACCCCAGGGAAGGTTTATGAATGATAAAAATTTTTAAAAAATGTGTTTTAAAGGTTTTTAATTTTGTAAAAAAAAAATTAAATTCTTGATAATCCGCGAATTTTTATTTAAAAATCCGCAAAACTTTTTTCTTCCTTGTTTTAAAATGTAAACAAAAATAACATGTTCACAATTTAAACATAAGATGGGCGCGAAGCGCCCTAACAGCCTAGTTTGTATAGAAACTACAATTTGAAAATAATCAGACAAAACTTTAAAGTGTACTGTTGTGAATCGGACATTTTCATCTTGGCATGGAGGTTCACTTGATATTTTGCTTTCATTTCCTCAATTATCTATATCGTAGGAAATTACGTAAACATTCTTTTAAGAAAAGATTATCAAAATAGTTGATAGTTATCCAAATATGGTGGTTACGGACAACTTAAAACATTTGAGTTTTTCTAAAATTTTGCAATTTTATTCAGTTTTTAAATTTTTCAAAGTAAATTACTTCATTTTTTTCATTTTTTAATTAAAAATTTATGAATTCCGACGGAGTTGTTAAAAATTTAGGTGGAAAGTTTAACAAATCGTTGTTAAGAAGTTTGTAAGTTATTTAGTATAATTTTTAAAACTCTTCATTTAGTTCAATAAAAAAAAAATACAGGTTATCTTATATAACGCAGAGCATCAAAATAGAAGAGTAGAATCATGTAACTTGAAAGAATACAAAATAAATATTGTAGGAAGATTTATTTTACAATTACCAGGCTACCAGCTTAACTTCAAGAGCACTAGCCTGGATAGAATACAAAATATTGTAGGATGATTTATTTTACAATTACCAGGCTACCAGCTTCAACTTCAAGAGCACTAGCCTGGATAGAATTCAAAATATTGTAGGATGATTTATTGTACAATTACCAGGCTACCAGCTTCAACTTCAAGAGAACTAGCCTGGATAGAATTCAAAATATTGTAGGAAGATTTATTTTACAATTACCAGGCTACAAGCTTCAACTTCAAGAGCACTAGCCTGGATAGAATTCAAAATATTGTAGGAAGATTTATTTTACAATTACCAGGCTACCAGCTTCAACTTCAAGAGCACTAGTCTGAATAGATGCAGGATTAATGCCAATGCAGTATAGAATATATTCGAGACAGGCCGGGTATATTTATGATATTATTAAAACCAAAAAAAAATCACACACTGTTAAAAATATTAAGAGAGCAACTAGATAAACCATCAAACCCATGGACCAAATCATGGAGGAAAATTGAAGCTCTGTTGGGTAATATTTTTAGATTTAAGAAAAAAAACATCTCTTACAATATGCAGTTACACAAAAAGCAGAAGCATATGTAATTAGTGTAGAAAGGCAACATTCCACTTTGAACTTTGGAATTGGGTTAAAATTCAAAACCATATTAATGACTCCAAATCAAGTAAAATTTTATGTCAAGTCAGGGGCGGAAATGCTCAACTGGGTAACAGGTACAAAAACCGCTTTGGATTTAAATATTATGTTCGCCCACTCTGCGAATTATTGGGCCCTCATTTTAAGTTGTCAGAGCCATATACTATATTTGAGTGCTCTATAGTTGCCAATCTCAGAAGATATTTAAATATTTCCAATTTTATGTCTGAGTTCAAAGCAAAAGGCTCAATAGATAATGTCCGGGTTTTACAAACTTATCTTGGCGGGAACGGTTCCACAGGACAAACCCTAATGGTTAGGGGTAGAAAGCTGGGTAAAATGATTGAAACATGGTTTACAGCTGTCCATGAACCTCATTAGTAACATGCATTCCAAGCCTTTTTAACTATAACAATTATCATTATTATAAAAATAACAGTGTTATATGGTTCAAACCCCTTCCAGCATACCTGACTTTATTTAACTAATAATTTGGTGAAATGGAAAGAGAACTCATGTAAACTGGACACAAAGACGACACCATAGTTCTCCCATTAAAATTAAAGGAATCTACAGAGCCCGTTCTCTCTATAGATAGTGGTCGTGTAATTCACGTAGTTTAGGGACATATGTTGGCCGCTAGATGTCTCATGCTAAATTCTTATCTGATAGATGGATAATTTCTCCGTACACTTGACGACCAATATAGGAGACGTCAAGTTGTCGACCGATGTAGTTTATGGAAGGAACGGCTTCAGGTAAAATAATATAATGAATTTTTACCGAAATTGGGTCAACTTCCCCTGGTCACGACTCTATGATACTCATTTAACCAATTAACAAACTCTGCGGAAGTGTGTACCGTAGTATCCATGCTTTTCTGGCATAGTGGCATACACACTGAATCTTTTAAAAATTTAGGCCAGATCAAATCTCATGTCATGTAGACCAGGGCAAGTGGTGGAGCTCAGCCCTGTTTTCATTGTATTTCAACCTATAGGTCGTTGTACTTTGTCTGTGGGTTGATCGTTA
Source organism: Eurytemora carolleeae (assembly GCF_000591075.1). NCBI lineage: Eukaryota > Metazoa > Arthropoda > Copepoda > Calanoida > Temoridae > Eurytemora > Eurytemora carolleeae. The sequence continues at coordinate 81,537 of NW_019397266.1, forward strand.
ATAATGATTTTTACCATTACCATGACCAAACAGAAACACTTAGACAGATATAGCAAGATTTTAAAATGTTGCATTTGCCCCCCTAGGGCTGGGTAACATAGGATTAGAGAAAGCTTCGTTTATTGTCGAGTATTGTACGATTTGTTTTATACCCAAAGAGAATAAAATATATATTAGAGTGGAATTTAGACAATCCCTCGGTATGAATTTTGTCAGTCCCTTTCAGCCTGAAAGGGAGTTCAAAGTGTACAAATCATGTAAATGTTCACAAATTATATGCAGTAGAGTACATTACAGAGGCGCAACTAGGACTTTTCCTAGGGGGGGGGGCAATATATTATTATGTAATTATGTATATAAAAATACATATAGGTAAATAATAAATTCAATCTTCCACATTGAAAAAGGACAGATAATGTTACCTTTTCTTTTGAAGTTATTGAATTAATTATTGATCTAACCAACATTCATAATCTAAATTCATTTTCGATTTTTAGAACTTCTGTCAAAGAAGATAGATCTTGTTAGTTATCAAAAATGATAATTAATTAGAAATTTGTCAGGTTCAGAATTTTCTCTAGATTTGGAACTGAGTTTTTGCCACAAACTCAAATATTCTAATCCCTAAATCTTTGCACAGAGTGGTGTAAACATTTGATATTTCAACCTTGGAATATTTTACCAAAAGAATTAAAAGTTTGATATCTACGAGTACTATAAACTCAACACAAATAAAATACAGTTCATAACTTTTTTTACATTAAATGTTTACAATAGCCTTTAGCTTTGAGAATTGAGAAAGATAAAAATATTTTTTTAAAACTAACCATAGTATAATAAAATTTCTACAATAACTCTATTGGTTTTCTTATTCCTGTGATACTGATTTTCGCCATTCTTTCTTTCTTTTCATTCTGCAGGGGGGGGGGCGCGCCCCCCCATCTCAGGTGCTAGGGGAGGGCGCGCGCCCGGCCGCCCCCCCTAGTTGCGCCTCTGGTACACTAATACAGTATGTTCCCTGGACTATCCATTTCGATTTCGAATTTTTTAAAGCTGTTAAATAAACTTTATAAAATGAATTAGGTGAATAAAAACATCATTTGATTTATATTTATAACGGAAAATCATCGTTTGTAAAGTTAAAGGAATAGAGTCTATGTGAAATGATCATTGGTCAATTATGAAACCAACCTATTTCATAATTTGGTTTTCCTTTAATATTAATTTTAGATTTTCTATAAAATGATGTTCCAGGGCCCAAAAATTTATATAGCACAAATTTGTGAAGTACACCTGCAGTATGGAAACAGTACAACAAAATGGCCGTTTTACATTTTTTTCCAGTAAATTCCACTCTAATATATATTCTATTCTCTTTGTTTACACCGGACAACGCCAGGCACTTTTCTAACTCAATTAATTTCACCTACGTTGTCAGAATGTTTCAATTTGAAAACGGTAAAATTTAGACTTGATAAATGTTTCTCTGCTGGAAATTAAATCTTAAACTTGTATATCAAAACTTGAATATAAATATCATCGTACTTAAAGATTACTAACAATACAGACAGGTAACTAGATGTCGTCTTTCAAAATTTAGGGGTTTTTCGTTCACAATAATCCAGAGGCATGCCACACAGAGAGAACATCCTTCGGGGTTCTGCCTCAGAGTTATTGTGAAAGAAAAACCCCTAAATCTTGAAAAGACGACATCTAGTGTTCTATCTGTATTGTTATTAATCTATGTTCGTAATCAAAACATACTTTTCAATATTAAAGCCAAATTTGAAGTATAGCATTTTTTTTAATTATCCATGAAATCTGATTTGATTTGAAGCTCGTCCTAAAATTTAAACTTTTTCCGATTATATAGTTCTTGACCGATTATATAGTTCTTGGCCGATTTTTATTATTTGTGTTTCTGAATTTGATAATTAGATATGTCAGGAAAATTGTTAAGAATATTCTGTTTTGGTGATAAGCAAACATTTTTTCTAGAGTCAGTTTTAGATGATAAAATTTTAAAGATGAAACTTTATCTTTATCTGATAATAAACATACTTTTGTAAAAAAAACTATCATACAAGTTCTAAGATTGTTACTGAATTTAAGATTTCTTGAATTAACATTGCAAGAAAAGATATTATCATACAATTTTATTTTATGGCTTATTTCTGTAAAAGCAATTTGGGAAGCAGGTGGGGGTGTAGGGAAAACACTGATAATTAATTTTAGATTAAATTTCGGTTTTAAATTTAAGTTTTCCCGACACCCCTCTAAGAAAGTGAGACCAAAGGGAAAATATACTTTTGATTTTATCACATTCGGAAACAACAAAAAATTTAGGCAACGAAACAAATTTTAGGTAACAACATTTAGGTAAGGACACAATGTTTTGTAACAACATAAATATTAGGTTACAATTTCTTCATTATAGGAACAAATTGTTCATAATAAACGAATGGAATGAGTGTGAAAGCAGTTATTTTAAAAAGTTGGTCGCTGTAGTGGCTGTAATTAGATAAGGAATGCAGATTAAGTAGAGTTGAAATCCGAGTTTTAAAATGTAATCTATAGGCATTAGTTGAATAATGTGGGTTAAGTAGATTTTAAATCCGAGTTTATAACTGGTTTTAATTTGAAATTAAGTTTGAGTTTCTGGCGTTAAAACTAATTTTAGTTTATAGATCATGTTTGATTTTCTGACATAGAATGAGGGGTTAGTTTTAATTTAAGATTAAGCTTGAGTTTCTTGTGTAGGATCTGGAGGTAAAACTTGTTTTGATTTGATGATTCAGGTTGTAGGATCTGGAATTAAAACTAGTTTTAATTTGAAGATTTAGGTCAAGGTTCTGCTGTAAGATATGGAGTATGAAACTGGTTTTAATTTTTTTAGATTTAGGTTAAGTTTCTGTTGCAAGATATGGAGTCAAAACTGGTTCTAGTTTGTAGATTTAGGTTGAGTTTCTGGCGTAGGATCATCCAGCTTTTCCAGATGGAAACATTCACACTCCGTACACCAATCTATAGATTCATTGATTGAATACTTGATTTATTAATCGATTGATTGATATATATTTAGAGTTCTCTCCGTTTAAAGGTTGGTAGACAGGGCTGCAAATGAGTTTGATAAGGAGGGGGGGAGGGGTTAAAATTGGACATAAAATAGCATAATTTCCTCATTCATTTTGATACTTTTTACCCTACCTATGAATCATTCATTTTCCCAAATTGAGTAAATAAACCCCTGAAAAAAATGTCCGCTTCCTAGTCGCCATTTTGTTTTCTAGTCGCCATTTTGTTTTTCTAATTGTCATTTCGGTTTTTAAAGGGGAAGAACAATTATTTTTCGAGAAAACACATCTTTGGTTGTAGATGAAATTTCCATAAATAGAACGGCATGTCCGATTCACAATGGTACCCTTTAAATGTTTGACTTATCATGGAAGAATGGTAACCTTATTTTATTCGCATAAAAGCTTGTCAATGTTGAAACTTTGAATACAATCTGTATAGTACAGGGTGTCCCACGAAACATGACAATAGCAAGACGACTTGACAGTCGTCTTTGATATTTGAATTTATTTGTGACATTTTAGTCTTCTATCTACTTTAACATGTATGATTCTTGAAACAATTATTACATAATTCTCCTAGCCCTGACATTTCCAAAACGTGGTCTGCGTTTTTCGTGCTTTCAATATTACCGGAGATATAAAGAGTTTGGTTCAGATTTCAATTTTGTTAAATAAAAGCAAAATTGTCAAAATCTGAACTTAATTGTTCATATCTTGGGCAATATTAAAAGCACAAAAAATGCAGACCAAATTTTGAAAATGGCAATGATAAGGCAAAGTGTTGAGAATCAGACATGCCCAGAGGCGTATTCAGGGGGGGGGCTAAGCCCCCCCCTGGGACCATTGAAATCTATTGATTTCAGGGGGTTTTCAGCCCCCCCTGGAAAGATAAAAAAATTTAAGCCACCACTGGACAAAATTCCTGAATACGCCCCTGGACCTGACCCTCTCTAAAACCCTGGGTTACTTAAAATTACCTTCGAAATTTTGAGCTTTAGAGCTAAGTTCCATATTTCTGTAAGTTTCCGCTATCTTCTCTCTAGAAATTTGTTTTACACATTTAAAAGGACTGTTAGTGGAAAGATAACCCTTCGTACAAAGATGGCATTGCTCGATTGACAACGGTACCCTTGAAAACTTTGTCTCAAGTATGATTTAGATATCAAGGTATTTTGTCTCTTTAAACTGTTTATTTCATTTGCGGTTTCTTTTGCGAAAATGACTTGCGCATTTCTTGTTTATAAAAAGCAAAGGAGAAAATTGCAGAAAAGAACACTTTTTCTGAGTCAGAAAAACGACGGTATCTTCCAAATTTTTATCAGATTATGGTTTCAAGGGTACTGTTGTAAATCGAGCATTACCATTTTTGTTTGGAGGGTAACTTTAATTTAGGTAAAGCCAGCAGAAGAAACGTTTTTTTTTAATTCTTAAATAACCGAAAAAAACACAGGGGCGGATACAGGGGGGGCAGGGGGACATTCGCCCTCCCTGACAGATTCAGGTAGGGGCGTAGCCCCCCCCCCCGAATTTGGAATCTTTTGTTCCTATTTTCAGAATAGCTTCTCAATAGCATATGCTTAAGGGAAAGCAAAACAAGTGCAAAACAGGAAAAATATCTGTCTTAATTAACTATAATGTGTGAAAAGTTAAAAATCTAGTTTTTTAGTCTTTAGTCATTAATTTTGACTCTTTTTGAGTCTTTTAAGTCAAAAAAAAAATTTCGCATGCGGCGCGATTTTTTGTTCCTAATTATAAATTTTTTTGTTCCTAAAAAATCTTGCCCCCCCCTCACTTAAATTCTGTATCCGCCCCTGAGAAACATGTAACAAATACTATTATACAAACTAGTTGAATGTATACAAACAGGGTGAGAAAAATGTTGAACTTCTATCATTGAAAATATCGCAAATTCTTTCAGCTAGGGTCGCTTGTTGGAGGTTTTCTTTAATTTAATTGTGAAATGGATATTTTTAAGAAATCTGTGAAAAAAATTACAGAAACAGCAAAGGTAATAGTGATAATGAAATTCTCGATTCTACGGGTCTAATTTGGTTTTTATCGATAATTTCTTTTAAGAAATAGGTTCCTGCACAGCAAAATAATTGTAAAAAAACGTTTCCTCTGCTGACTGAAACAACAGGTGAAATATTACAAACGACTTTTCACTCTTATTTAAAAATTGTACAGCGTAAAAATGTCTCATTGGTATCAAATGAATATTATAGCTTTTTCTAAAATACTCCACTTTCAGCTCAAACAAGTTACATAGCCGGTCATTCCCTTTAAAGCAATATAAATACGTTCAGTAATGATTAGTTCTTCAAATATTTTTTATTTAGATAATTTTTAAAAATTGACCTAGTTGCATTGCTTGTACAGTATTCAGCTTTTCTCTCCTAAACAAGACAAAAATAAATTAAATTAGGCTTTCTAAAAACTTAACTATAATATGGAGTTCCAATAAAACTTAAAGGTCGTCTTTAATATTTGAAATTTTTAGCGGTATTCATGTCGTCAATCTAATTTTACAAGTATGATTCTTAAAAATCTTATGAACAATGAACATCAGTTTAAATAACATCACTTTACAGAATCTAGCTATGGAAGTTTCTCCAAATCTATATAATAAAACAAGAAATCGGATATTTATATATGTTGCGTATAGGCGGCCAAACGGCGGAAATTTTTTGTGGACACTCATGGGTGGCCGGGGGGTGTCATAGGCTAAAAATAATTCAAAATTTTTTTTTTCAAAATATTTTTTCCATTTTTTTTACGTGCAATCCTGGGCCCTTCAGCTAGTACCTAAAAAATATGAACTGTACGGAGTCCTAATTAATAAGTAATACAAATTTTTATGAAGATAAATATAGGAATTGAAAACTTTTTAAAAACGACGTAGCTTCCACATTATTGGTTAGATAAATGCTTTAGGGTACCGTTGTGAATCTGGCACATTCCCTTCTTTAAATATATGGTCACTTGAATAAACTAGGTCCTTTTAGGTCTTATTCTTTAAAGTTACACCCTGTATAACAAGTTTAACATCTACCTGCTTCATCTTTTCAACTTTTTTATTGGTTTGTCTCTGAAATACTCTCAGTTCTTTCTTTTTACTCTTGAAAAAAAAATTAAATTACTTCAAAAATTGGAATTTATGTTTTTGATTTTAGGGGGGATGGACAGACTTTTACTTTTTGCCAGTGCGCCATGGTATCTGCAACATTTTTGCTTCCTGGATCCGAATCAGCAAAAATATTTTATGGCTCCTTGGATCTGGATCCAAGGGGCAAAATTTCAACCTAGAACTGAAAAAATACGTTTTGTTCTCAAAATACAAAATAATTGTGTAAAAAAAGAATTTGATAATTCTTCTTTTCTTAAAAAAATCAGTAATCTTTAAGAAATGTTCATGACCTGGATCTGGATCCATTTAATAGGTCAATGTAACTTTTTAATATTATAGAAGGGTAACAAGGTCCATAGAGGAACACAAAAAAAAATTAGTTTAAGTAGGCAACTGTTTTACTCAAGTTGTGATTTGAAATAGTCTGCAATGAATATCAAACACAGCAATTTTGCAGTATGCACAGAACCATTTCACTTTCCAAGCTACTGGTAACAAATTTCCTTATAAAAACATTTAAAGTTGTCTTATTTCAAAGTTTTCCTGGAAACATTTAGTCTCCGACATGCTGATGTCGAAAGTCAAAAGTCCAGAATTATTTACCCATCATCTTCGCCATCGGAACTGTAGCCAGTTTAAATGTATTTGGGCAGATATTTTTTCACATTTGTACACACATGTTTTTGTTTGGTAAAATGGCTACCTACCCGAACACTGTGTACTCGGGCTGCACTCTCCATCTCCAGTGCCTTCATCATTTCCTAAAAATTCAGGATTACTGTTCAGATCTTTGTATGTCAGAAGAAATTCTATCCCTATGATCAACATATCTAATCTACCGAATACAGTTAGATCTTGCAAACACTGCTACTAATTGTCCACCAATCCAATTGTTGCATGAAGGGTATAAACTGATCTATTTCATAAATGTCCAATCTGTCCAGATCCAAACTATTGATATGAATAAATTCAATCATATACTTGTTCCTGATAGGGTAATCAGAGATAATACTCTTACACCTGATATTTGGACCCAACAATTATGTGCAGTTCAATAATTCCTTATCTGTCCTATTGGGTGGCAGTAAGAACCCCAACTAATCTCTTTTTGCAGTGTGCCATCTCTTACAAACTTAATAGTTGTCTAGAAAATGGCCTCTTGTAGCAGCAACCTTTTTAGCCTTGAAGTTGGCGTAAGCGTTTAAGATGTGACTGGTAGTGTCCAAATACACACTGGAAATGGAGGTTATGTAAGGCCTTTTATTCACATCCCTCTTGGTCTGGAAATAGTCCAGTAAATTCAGATCCCAAGACAGCGATTCAGGTACCCTGACTACACTGAACTAAATCCTCTGGGCTATTTTTTGCATGGTCTTGGGTCCAGAAGGATCTGAAGAGAACAAAACTGTCCCTCACCCCCTCAATTGTCGGGGTATTAGGAGACATGTAAGCACATCAGGTGATTTTGTTAATTATTGATATATGTATTTTATTCATGTCACACTTTGCTGGTCCCAAAGTTATTTACTTAAACTTTCTTTGTTTACAAAAGGAGTTTTATTTGTATAAACAATTATAAAAATCAATATAATACAAAATACAAAATTTGATACATAAAAAAGTAAATAAAATTTTCTTTTTCTTATTAAAATGCATGCTTTAGTCAGCACATTTTTAATCTTAAAAACTGTTAAAAAAAAATTCCGAACACCTTTTTTGTGTATTTAGCCTTGAGCAATAGTGTGCTTAGTTCATGAAGGAAAGCTGTTTCAGTTTAAAACTGTAAGGTAACAAAGAAACATATAAAAAAGTCAAAATGAAAATATCTCATGAAAATTACACTTTCGCAACAGAATCTTCAGTAAAAAATACAGCTGCTGGAAAAATTGTCAGATTAATGACATTCTCTTTATTCCAGTTAGCCCTAAACAAATTGGGAAATATGAGCTGACTGTCAAATCCTGGAGATATTTCTTCTGCTGCCTCTTGTGGTGTCTTCTGCCATCCATAAATGAGGCGTATATGGTCTATCAAGATTTTAAACATGGAATCCCAAGAGGAGCTGGTTTCACAGACATTTCAGACCTTGTGTTTGTGCAATTAGGATCCATAACAGCATTGCTTAATAACTGGGTTCTTAAAGTATGCGAAGCATATTTAGTTGAACAATGTGGATCAATCCCTTTGTTGTTGCTCCCATCAAGGAAAATTCAGCTAATTATGTTCGTTGTTTACAGTTTTGCAGTAATATTGTATTGTACACTGCATTTTACAGGCCTGAATTAATTCCTGATTCCTGTTAACTACTTTTTTGTCTCGTTAGAATTTATATCCAGCCTTTTTCAATGCTTATATGAATCTAAAGAAAGGATTGGGACCAATCTTGCTATTTCACTACTCAACATCTTTGCTTCTGATCATGTACCGAAGCTATGCTTTTGTAATTAAGTTCAAGTTATTGATAATAGCGGATATCATAAGAGGTGTATTTATTATTTGGAATATTACAACAATAAGCCAAGAATGCTTTGAAGAGCTTCAAAATGCCAACAATGTGTTGAGGTATAACATTTCTCCAATTCTTAGGATCTGGGGAAACTAATTTAAAAAATGGTGGAATGATTTTTAAAGATTTTGTGGAATATTTATCTTGAAAGATTTGGGGTAAAACAAAGAGAAATTGGACATTTTACTGCCCCCTTCCCCTCTTAACCTAGATTTGCGTAGGGGTAATGACTTTAAAAGAAAATATTTCTCCTTCGGCATATTTTTGCCTCACACATATGCATTAATAGGATTGCAATGGATAAATGCTTGGATCCTGTCATGAAAGCTGAACTCAAATGGAGATGGCTTGAGGGTGGAAAAGAATCAGAACCAACAGCTATGGGATTCTTTACTATCAGCAAGTCAAGCATGATTTCTGCCTTTAGTACTATGCTTGGATACCTTATTGTACTCATCCAATTCAACATGGCAGATGTTCCTGCGAATCCATGCAAGGCATGATCACATAAAGGACCAATATGATATAAAAATGATCTCTATGTTTCTGAATTAAAAATTTAATCACCAGTGACAGGCTATTAACAATGCTGGGTATACCTGCCTTAAAGCAGACCTTCTCAGCTGTGACAGAGGAAATGGATGACAGCTTAAATTTTATGATTACTTTACCCTATTTTAATACCTAAAACTATTCTTCAAAATAACTGATGATGGACTATTTTTTATCAAGTTAATGGAAAAATATTGGAAATCTATGAACAAATATTACAGTTCCAATTTTCTAGTTCAGTTTTAGTTTAAGTTTTAAAACTTTACATCACTATAAATGAATGTCTTTATCCATGTTGCTGTCAAAAAATATAGCAGATTCACAGATTGAACCACGGAGCAATTCAATATATCATATCAATATATCATATATCAATATATCATATATCAATATATCATATATCAATATATCATCCCTTCTAAATATTGAACAAAGTTAGTATGAAAAAATATACATATAATGACCGCTATATCTGATGCGACAAATGGGTGTACTGCAGACCGCCACACAGGGGGAAGAGATCAAAACAAACAATCAGGGGGTAAAACATAATACATGTGTTTTTGTGGGGGGAAGCAGGGTGTATGGAAATAGTAAAAACATACACTTTATAGGATGGGGGAGGGAAATAATAACAAACAAAGACAAAGTTCAGAGCAATTTCCAGGATATTTACTGTCACAATACAAGTTTAAGAAAATTACTGGCATTAAGATTGCTGTGGAAAATATCGCATATTCTAGCTGTCAATTGATCTCTGTAACTCTCTTATTTCTGCTCAATATAGAATTCCTGGTCTATACATATGTTAAAGTAAAGGATTAGAATTAGAATACCTTGTTGAGTGTAATATTGTTTGCTTTAAAGAGGGAGAGAACCCCCAGACGACATGAGCCTCTGCTATGCAGAAACAAGCCTTCAAGATTTGTTAGGCAGACCAAGCTGCCGCCATGCAGTAAGAGCCTTTCTATGCAGTTAGCAAGCCTCCGTTACATAGTAAACGAGCCTCCGCTACACAGAATACAGTTTCCTTGGTTTTCAAATGTAGTAAAGAATTTATGTACTTTTTTAAAATAGTGACATTAAAAGTTTATCAAAAATCAGTAGTATTAATCAATTATTATAAATAGTGACAAATTATGACTACAGTAAAGTGGTTTTGTTTCTGAAACTAAAAACATTTTTTACGCAAAAAGAAAAACATTTAAAGAAAAATTCTGAATGTAATTTTAGATGATATTTTATAATCTTTAATTTAAGCGATAACTTTTTTTGAAATTTTATTAGATTAAGATAATAAAAAATTTGACTTGACAAATAATCTGTGCCTAAAAAAAAGTTCCCAAAAAAGGTATTGCTTGAATCAAAGATTAACACAAAATAAACTAATCAATAAACTACATTTCTTGTGCCACTATTTTGAAAAAAATGAAAAAAATCAGTAAAAATCAAGAATTTTAAGGAAGACTCTTTTACAGCATTGTAGAGGCTCTTACTGCATGGCAGATGCTTAGTCTGCCTAGCAAATCTGGGAGGCTTGTGTCTGCAAGGTGGAGGCTCATAGCGTCAGGATGTTCCCTCCCTCGCTTTATACGCTATAACCTCGGTGAAGCTGCCCCTGAATTGGAATATTAATTAGATTGTCAATATTGCCTGCAAAGAATTATGCATGGAAACCCCCTCTTTCTCTGTATCGATAAAAATAGTGCAATCCCCTTGGACCCCAGAAGTATGAAATTTTGTACTAATTTCTCAAATAATCATGTTTGGAGTAGGACCGGGGGGACGGTGGCATGTTAAGATTTTTTTCCAACCAGTGATTATTCATTAATGGCTAGCTATAACCGTTCAAAATATACCAACTTTTTAGATATCCTTCAAATAGATTCTACAATAGATGGCAACGTAGAAATTGTACACTCTCAGTACAGCTGTATTCTTACGTCACAAGTGTCAACTTAGTTTTTGTGTCGGACAAAATTATTAATAATCTTATCTTACAATAACATAAATGTAATTTCATATGTTCTTTATTTTCTGTTTTTACACTTTTTATTTAGTCTTGGAAAACATGTCAATTAATGTGAGAAAATTTTGTTTTCTTTCTTATATTTGACACTTGTGACGTCATGTATAATTGGTTCATTTCTCTTTTGCCACCTATTGTACTTGATAGTCTATTTGGATATCCTTATGTTCTGAGCTAGGAATGTTTCGTTCCGAATATACGGTATTTTTTGTCCTTTTTAAATTTAACGTTTACTATTTTTTTACATAAAATAAAGCAAGAAAAATTTGAAAAGAATATTCAAAAAACATCAAAATATGAAAAAATGTTTTTATTCTCAGTAAGTTTAATACAATTCAAAGCAGAAAATTAACGAAAGTCAACGTTTTTTAAAGCACATTCGTTCGTTCCTGTTTCATGAACGCTTATTTCCGTTCGTAAACGATTTCAAAATTAACAGATTTTATTGTTCGTTAAAGAAATCCTCCATTAAATTCGAAAAACATGCAGTTCGATAACGTTCAAATAACGAAAACGGAACGCTGCATTCCTTTAGACTTCAAGGCTGCGACCCTAAAATCACAAGATTCATGTACGCTTTTTACGCAAATATTCTTGCTATTACGCATCCCAAGGCTAGCATTCTTAAACAAGTTTTTACTGCATCTTGAGCTTTCATGCTTTCTATTTATATACTTTTAAAAGTTTTACAGGGGTGTTTACTGTTCTTTAATTAAACTCTAATTTAATTTTTTTTAAATGTTTCTGATTTTAGAATTTATTTGTATTTTACCGCTATTATATATTCGTGAGTATTTTTTTGTCTACTTGTATATCTGTCTACTTGTCTAACTGTTTATTTGTCTACTTGTCTATTTTTCTTCAGGGGCGTATACAGGATTTAAGTGAGGGTGCAAGATTTTTAGGAACAAAAAAATTCATAATTAGGAACAAAAATTCGCGCCGCAGGCGAAAAATGTTTTGGCTTAAAAGATTCAAAATTAATGACTAAAGACTTAAAAATTAGATTTTTAACTTTTCACACATTATAGTTTATTAAGACAGATATTTTTCCTGTTTTGCACTAGGGTTTCTTTCCCATAAGCATGCTATTGAGAAGCTATTCTGAAAATAGGAACAAAAAATTCCAAATTCAGGGGGGGCTACGCCCCTCCCTGAATCTGTCAGGGGGTGGCAAAGGTCCCGCCGCCCCCCCCCTGTATCCGCCCCTGTTTGTCTTCTTGTCTATCTGTCTACTTGTCTATCCGTCTACTTGTCTATCTGTCTACTCGTCTATCCGTCTAATTTTGTCAATATGTCTATCTGTCTACTTGTCTATCTGTCTACTTGTCTATCTATCTACTTGTCTATCTGTCTTCTTGTCTACCTGTCTACTTGTCTATCTGTCTACTTGTCTATCTGTCTACTTGTCTATCTGTCTACTTGTCTCTCTGTCTACTTGTCTANGATTAAAATTGCGAGTTTCCTATGATTCAAATCAAAAAATATTTTTATCATTTTGACCTTTTGTCGTTTGACCCTTTGTCGTACTTTTGACCCTTTGTCGTTTGACCCTTTGTCGTTTGACCCTTTGTCGTTTGACCCTGTGTCGTTTGACCCTGGGTCGTTTGACCCTTTGTCGGTCAATAACATTATTAACTTAAATAATAACATTATTAACCTTAAAATTTTACTCATTTTGAAATGAAGTTAAAATTTAACTAAAAGACGATAGAATAGGATAGGATAGGATAGGCTAGGATAGGTTAGGATAGGTTAGGATAGGTTAGGATAGGATAGGATAGGATAGGATAGGATAGGATAGGATAGGATAGGATAGGATAGGGGATATGTTAATTGAATAGGTCAAAATAACTTGGTTAGAAAATCCCATAAAGGAATTTGCCCTGAACTCAAATTTGTAATCCCTATATCTTCGCAAACACTGATTGTACTGGTTGCAAAGATATAGGGATTAGAAAATCAGAGTTCGGTGCAAAGACTTAGTTACTGCACGGGTTAATGTTAAGAAGTAACATTTTTTTATGTTAAAGGGACCGTAAGCGAAACTATTAGTGACCTCCATGCAAAGATGGTAATCCAATCCACGAAGGTACCCTTTAAAGCTTTGAAGTATGAATTAGATATCAGTGTTTATAATTTGGAAAACTGATTTTTTCAATTGTGGTTTCTCTATATTTATACTAAAGCAAAACGATTAGGAATTATAAGAATTTATAGACCTAATTTTAAACCTTATTGATCACAATAATTTTCCAAGGGTACATCTGTGAATCGGACATTGCCTTCTTTGCATGGAGTGTCATTTGAAAATATGCTTACAGTCCCTTTAATACCTGAAATTCTAAATCCTTCTGTGTCAATTCTTTCTTCTTCATCTGATGATCCAGGGTTGCTAGTCTACAATTGGAATATTTTATTAAAGGATTATACTCACCTTCTTTAAACACCACTATACGTACATCTTAAATCCTACCCTGGCATTCAAAGATGTTCCCAGAGGTTGGGTCAAATCAGGGAGTAAGGAATAGAAGGGAGATATAACTGACGCGGTTCGCCCTACCATATGATTATACACGCTTTGCAGACGGTACTTCATTTGAATAAGAAATATTCAGAATAGGTTATTGTTTATACGAGGTAATTGTACATCAGACAAATATTTCTTATTCAAATGAAGTACCGTCTGCAAAGCATGTGTATAATATGGTAGGGCGAACCGCGTCAGTTGTATCTCCCTCCTATTCCTTACTCCCTGGGTCAAATTAATGAAAATTATCATTGCCCTTTTTTAAGAAAATTGGCGGAACTTTCTCTTCCCTAGAAAATATGGAGCAGGCCCCCACTCCACCCCTCCTGGAATAACGGTGCCGAAAACCTGTTAAAAACGATAATTCTTCAGTGTAGTAAGCGATTATATCAATACAATGAAGACGAGTTTCGATTTCAATTTTTATTTATATCAAGCCTGTAAACAGCATGGATACACACAAACATAGAAGTTAAGAGAAGCTGTCAATGAAAAAGCTTCTCATCGATTACTTCTAAACTTGTAATTAAAAAAGCTTGTTTACAATCAAAACTTAAATAAAAAGTCGTCTTCATTGTATTGATATAATCGCCCACCATTGTACCTGTTTTGCACTTCTTGAGATAGCGGCATGATTAATAAAGAAATATATAAATGGATTAAAAATGCTGAGGTTTTTTTATGAACTTTTAGAGATGAGCAGAACTTAATATGCCTGAAAACTGCTTTAAACTGACTTCCTAGACTTACAGGGGGGGGAGAGGGGGGGGGGGAAAGGAAAGTATTCAATAGTCATTCGCCAGGTCAACAATAGGTATAGGGGCAGAAGGGGGTTGTAGATGGGGGGGTGCAAGTTTTTTTTTCAAGGGTTGTAACCCAAATTTGATGGAGGTGGAATGTAAATTAGTTTCCTACAATTAATTATAAACCAAACCTTAAAAAGTGCAAGGGGGGGTTATTGCGTGCTACCCCCTTCCAACTTTCTTTCTCCCTACATCACGTACGTTTTTGAAACTTTTTTATTCTTTTGTTAAAGTAATTTTGAGGATTTTTTTTAATGCATTAGGATACATGATTCTGAACCAAAATGTGCAAGCTATACAGTATATACACGCAAATATCTTTCAACATTTTGCTAATTATTTTTAGTTTGAAAAGTATTAGAACAGCAAATGATGGACTTTTTTTTGTATAACTTTAAAAATAATTAAGATATATCGGGTCTAACGCATTTATTTATCTTTTTATCTTTTTATTTTTTGTTACACCTTAATACGCTCTTTAAGTGTTAGATACAATTTTTCTTCTTCAAACGATAAATATGTTATTATCATCATCACAAATATTTAATAGTTAAAATTTGAAACTCTTTTCTTTTTAAACTTCTAAATTGACACAAAATAGTTCGGATTAAGTTTCCTCCAAATATATTTGTTTAAGATTTTACTCTCCGAGAATAAATTCAAAATATGTTAGTTTGAATATTATCAATATAAAGGGTTCTACAGCCTATAGAAGAGTAGAAGATCGTGTTCTACAGTCTATAGAAGAGTAGAAGATCGTGTTCTACAGTCTATAGAAGAGTAGAAGATCTTGTTCTACATCCTATAGAAGAGTAGACGATCGTGTTCTACAGTCTATAGAAGAGTTGAAGATCGTTTTCTACAGTCTATAGAAGAGTAGAAGATCGTGTCCTACAGTCTATAGAAGAGTAAAAGATCGTGTTCTACAGCATAGAAGAGTAGAAGATCGTGTTCTACAGCCTAGAAGAGTAAAAGATCGTGTTCTACAGCCTAGAAGAGTAGAAGATCGTGTTCTACAGCCTAGAAGAGTAGAAGATCGTGTTTTACAGCCTAGAAGAGTAGAAGATCGTGTTCTACATCCTATAGAAGAGTAGAAGATCGTGTTGTAGAGCCTAGAAGAGTAGAAGATCGTGTTCTACAGCCTAGAAGAGTAGAAGATCGTGTTGTACAGCCTAGAAGAGTAGAAGGTCGTGTTCTACAGCCTAGAAGAGTAGAAGATCGTGTTCTACAGCCTAGAAGAGTAGAAGATCGTGTTCTACAGCCTAGAAGAGTAGAAGATCGTGTTCTACTGCCTAGAAGAGTAGAAGATCGTGTTCTACAGCCTAGAAGAGTAGAAGATCGTGTTCTGCTTGTTGAACTGATTATTTTGTTCCTGAATGTGATCTCAGGTTAAATAAGAACTATAACTTATATAACGCAACTAAAATGGCTAGAAAGGGAAATAGAAAGAAAAAACAGTCTCCTTTTCACACTTAAAGATTGCTATAATGTCGTATTCCAATTCCACAGTTTTCTGGTTCTTACTGCATGTAGGGTTTAGAATAGTATCTTTTTGCTTAGGAATGCTTTTTGATAACTACAATATGTGGGGATATATATAAATATAATAATTTGGAGATTTCTCAAAAACAATCTCCTTTAACTGAAATATTAGTTGAAAAATTGAAATAGATGTAAAATAACTACAGTGAGAACCAGAAAACTCTAGATTAGGAAGACGACTTTATGGCGCAAGTTATGATTTTAAAATGGCCCAATAAACATGAGAAAAAGCAATTGTACAATGTACAGTGTTCATTTCCCAATTTTACTTAATATTGTATGCTTATAAAGCTATACTAGTAAAACTATTTGCTTTGAAACAACATTAAATTGCTTAAATGTCGTCCTCCTCTGTTCACTTCTAGTAGGGTTTGGAATAGTTTCTTAATGTCGTCCTCCTCTATTACTTCTAGTGGGGTTTGGAATAATTTCTTAATGTCGTCCTCCTCTATTGACTTCTAGTAGGGTTTGGAATAGTTTCTAAATGTCGTCCTCCTCTCTTCACTTCTAGTGGGGTTTGGAATAGTTTCTTAATGTCGTCCTCCTCTATTACTTCTAGTGGGGTTTGGAAAAATTTCTTAATGTCGTCCTCCTCTATTCACTTCTAGTAGGGTTTGGAATAGTTTCTTAATGTCGTCCTCCTCTCTTCACTTCTAGTGGGGTTTGGAATAGTTTCTTAATGTCGTCCTCCTCTATTCACTTCTAGTGGGGTTTGGAATAGTTTCTTAATGTCGCCCTCCTCTATTACTTCTAGTGGGGTTTGGAATAGTTTCTTAATGTCGTCCTCCTCTGTTCACTTCTAGTGGGGTTTGGAATAGTTTCTTAATGTCGTCCTCCTCTATTACTTCTAGTGGGGTTTGGAATAGTTTCTTTGACACAAGGAATACATTTTACCAATTACCTTTCTTCTATAAAACATGGCTGTTTGAGAAAAATAATAAAATTTAGAGAATTCGCCACAAAAATAAACTGTTAACTGAAATATTAATTGAAAAAAAAATCAAGAAATCAAAATTAATTATAGAGTTCATCAAATTTTTAAAGATTTTTCATTTGACATATGATTAAAAATGATTCTAATAATATTTATTACAAAACATGTTTTCTGATTTACAAAGCTATTTATAATAATATAATAATCACTGATTAATATTAATATTAATTAATATTAATTACCAAATTCCTGGAAAAAGTACCTCTTCAGCTCAAGTTTACTCACAAACTTATTTCAAAATAAAAATGCTATTTTTTAGAATTATCTGTTTTTCTCTAAAACGTACTGGTACAACGTTAATTGTCAATGTAACCGTTATAACTATTTAGAGAAAGGCAAAATAGTAGGTCACAGAAGAAACATGTTTATAGGCATGAATTAAAAAAGTTTTATATTCCT
This sequence comes from Eurytemora carolleeae, assembly GCF_000591075.1. Taxonomy (NCBI): domain Eukaryota; kingdom Metazoa; phylum Arthropoda; class Copepoda; order Calanoida; family Temoridae; genus Eurytemora; species Eurytemora carolleeae. Next base: position 99,096 of record NW_019397266.1, read on the forward strand.
ATATTATCTAGCAGTACCTATTAATATTTTCTAAAAGCAATGTGCTAGACTTATCAAATTCAAATATCTAATTCCTTTTGTACACAGGTGGTACAAATGTTGTACTTAAGTTCCATGTACAATTAACGTTGTACAACAATGTTTAGAGAACAGCTTATGCTAAGAATAATGAATTGAGGTGAAGTGAGTACATTTTCCAAAAATCTTTTAGAATTGTATAAAGAAACAGTCAAAACATTTCCATTTTCGCGCACTAGTTCATAATTTGACCGCTTGGATCGCTGGTGTTGATTTCTTTGACTGTTTAAGAAGAAATACTGACGAAATAACTCCTGCCATTAATATTCCACTTAAGGTATGTCATATCAATATTTGTGGAAGAAATTTCAACATTTTAGAACAGACGAAATATATAAATTTTAGAATTATATGCTTAACTTTTAATTTATAAATAAATAATAAATTCATATAATTCCTTGAAATCTATTTCTCTGGTTGTGTCACAAATGTTTTCATATCTTCAGTGTAACTGTCTAAAACAATCCTCTGAACAACATATTGAAAATAAATGCAGCAAACCAAACAATATTTAAGTTAAACCACTCTTTCGGACAATTTGCCAAAATGGCGGTTATTCTGCACATTGCCGGAGAGCATGCTCGCGCATTTGTTCCCAAACAGCTGATTTAGCGGCAACCAAACCTAGCAGATAATAGATAAGAAAAATTTGTATTATCTGCATCTGTATCACAAAAGCATATTAAAGCTTATTTGTAGAAAAAAAATATTTTTTAATAAATGAGCAATTTAGATCTCTGTTTGGGCCAATAACTGGCCAGGGTGCAGCATTAGGCCATATTAAAAATTGACAAAAAAGCTCCACATTTTAATTTGTTACAAATCAAAAAAGACAGAATTTTATCTTCCTGTTCACAACTTTGAAAAAAAATTTACACCGGTATTTATAATAAACCATTATGAGAAGATTTTTTGGGTTATTTTAGAAAAAAATGAAATACCCTTTATTTTGCTATTTAGTTTAATAACGCCTAAAATCAATAAAAATCACAAAGAAAGGCTGAGACAATAAATATCTTGATAAAATTTAGAATAATATATGTAACGGTGTATAGGTTGTTCGGACACCTAAACAATTTAAACAATTTTAAACACTTTAACACATAAATCTTAAGGTATGATTGTCATCAATGATAGAATATGGGGGCTTAGTAATTTTTAAAAACTGTCTGCAATTTAAAAAGCTCTCAAATCTCTGAGTGATTGTTTCAAAATGAGCAATGCAATGGCCAAAATGTTACTAGATTTTTCTAAGTTTAATTTCTTGCCTCGGACCAAATTGCACAATCAGCACGCCATGTTGCTGACACGTGTTTAAAGTTTGGTTTGGTTTGTCATGGCGACTAATTATTCCTTGTACAATACGCAAAGCAGGGCCATACTGTACTCAGTAGTAAACAGCCAATAATATCAGCAAAAACATCAACATTTCTGTTCAAATAACAATTCAAGCTGAATAAATAATCTAATTTATAGTATTTCAAACTTTTTTACTCAACAGAAAATTATATTTAAGTAAGTGCTATCAAGCCAGAAGTGTGTTCATTATCAGGAATTTTCTGCTGTTTAAAAAAATTTGCCACCCGTCTCCCTTTTCCGATGAATGGAAGTCGGGTGGTCCATATAGAGTTGACTAATGTATAAATGTCCTGGCGCGGGATGAGTAAGACTGGTTTTGAGCATGTGGCGCAATTGCGCAGTTTTCCTCGTGGAGAGAGAACTCCAGGCAATTGACTTGGTCTATCACCGAACTTTTATGTACAGTGCATTCTAGATGCAAGTTAACCCCCCACCCGGGGTTGTCTTTCTTCCATTAGGTAGTGTAGGAGAGCGCAGAGGTCTAGTTAACAGTTACTTAGAACTCCATATATACCTTCTTAAGGCACTTTTTTAACTGTTGTAGGTCGAGACTAGCTGAGGGACTGATAAGCAGGGGTGTACAGTTCATAACTTTTATATATAGACCTTTTTATCACGTAGCAAATTTTTACTAAGCTGACCCTTTGGGAAGGGAGCCGCAAACTGCACTTCTCCTTTCCTGCTTTGACAGTTAACACTGTAGGGCAATCTCATTTCTGGCCTAAAAGTAAAGCCATGAAGACAAGTTTAAAAGTTGAAAATGTTAGCTAGGCTTTGTAAACTTTCTTTTAGTTTTACCTGGATTCAGCCAAGTAGAGACTGTTCTTGGGAAATTTAAATATAAATATATAGATATATATTCTTGCAAGACTAAGAATATATATATACATTTATATTTTGTTCTGGGGACATATGTATATCAGCTTCAATATCACATTAGCTCTGTGTCTATCTACTTCACTATGTCGGGCTTATAGCTGATTTGACTTCTATTAAATGTTTACTATTTGACCCTCCGGCTTCACTAGGCCCTTCATCATCAGAGGTTACGGGGTCGTCAACCTTGCTGACCGAGGTTCCGGTAGCCCGGACCTTGTGCACCTTCCACGCCTTCTGTATTAATGAGGCGCAGTACTCCTCTCGTTGTTTCCACAGAGAGGATGAGGTTCTTTCATAACCTGGTCTGTCCGCAAATGTAGTGACCTGGAAAAAACAAATGATTAGATTGTGATTGTGTCTGAATACGCTATTATGATTCAATGGCTATAACAACAACAACATTATATTGTGATGACATAAAAGAATTGCTTGAGCTATAATATTCCACTTAATCATCAAAGCTTACCTTAACCTCCTCTACATGGGAAGGTTCTTCTATTGGATTTCCCTTCCTTGCAAAGAAGTCCTGTGTGAGAGCATCAAGGATATCAGTACAGAACACCATATCCTCCTTTGTCTCTCCAGACTCAGGACTTGTCCATCTATAAACGAATCATGGTTTAAGATCACCGATTATGCTTAGGCTTCTATTCTATTAAAATAGTGTCTTTATGATTTGCAATTTTGAAACCCTTAGGTCTTTCTTAGTCACTTAAGTGATTCAGAATCAACCATAACCAAACATAGAAATAAATGACTTTTAAAAACCATGCTTTTACATGAATGACTAAAGGACTACCTAACTATAGGAATATCCATGTGAATAATCTTGAATTTGTTAGGTCTGGGTATCTGCAATGGTAACTCAAGTACATCCAGAAACTCGGAAAGATTCTTGTAGTCAATGTACTGTGTGCCGTCTGGGTCGAATTCCTAAATAATTTTTTTAAATAACAAAATGTAATGAGAAATGCAGTAATCACTAACTTACTGACTTAGTTATTCACTCACTCATTCACTTATTAACTTGCTCCCTTACTCACTTACTCGTTCATTCACTCACTCACTCATTCAAACACTCACTCTTTACTCAATTATTCTCTTACACACTCAATTACTCACTGGGTGAAACTAACCTGCCAGATTTCGTAGAATAAATCATAATCTTCATCAGTGATTCCCTCTTGGACATCCTCCGTGGCCTACATGGATTACAAACTTTAATCAATCAATTAATCAATGGATTAAAAACTTTAATTAATCAATGAAATGTCATCAGTCAATGAATTACAAACTTTAATAACTTTAATCAATCAGTGAAATATCATCAATCAATGAATTACAAACTTTAATAACTTTAATCAATCAGTGAAATATCATCAATCAATGGGGATTACAAACTTTAATCAATCAATCAATCAATAGAAAAATGGAAGAATGAATATAAATGAAAAAAAACACCGAATACACAAGGAAAAGGATGAGCTAATGAATAAATGGATAAAAAGGATGAAAGGACGAATGAAAGGATGAATGAATGAATGAATGAATGAATAAATGACTGACCTGGCTATAGTTCTCCAGGATGACAGCAATATACATGTTCACGATAATCAGGAAACTGAAAAATATTTGTTATTAATTTTTTTTAATAAATACACTTATTTGAAAAAAATACTTATTCTTTTTTCAAAATATTTCTTTCCTTTGACTTACTAATTTATCAATATCGACTTATTTACTTACTATTAGATTTGTTTACAGACATTTTTTTTATTTACAAACCATGACTTATTATTTGCTTTTAATAGTTTTTTTTTACCCGATAAGTTTATGGATTTGATTTTTGATAACCGTCTACTTTTGTTAGCTGTTAGAGTAATTTCAAGAGTCCTACATGCACAGATGGCAATGTTCGATTACCCACGGTACCATTAAAATCTTTATATGTTCAGTAGTATGGAAAATTTTAAGGAGGTTTAATAGTGTTTAAATCTGGAAATTCCTAAAAATTTTCCTGCAGTAAAAATGCGCGAGTCGATTAAAAATAATTTGTTGTTAAAATTATAAACATTGATATATAATTCATACTTGATCAGACAAAGCTTTAAAGGGTACCGTTGTGAATCAGGCGTTGTCATACTTGCATGGAGGCTCACTTGAAATAACGTTTACAGTTCCTTTAATAAGTTCATGAATATATCCCAAATATTTTTGTTCAAAAAAATTCTTTTTTTTATCTTGCAATTTTGAGGTTTAACGTGTAATATTGTCAGAAGTATTTAGCAAGTCATTTCTTGTAATAACCTTCCTTGATGTCATTCAGAGTTTTATTTAATTACTTAATTTTATCATTATAAAGACAAAAAAACTGTAATTCCCCCATAGTACCAGTTTTTCAAACCAAACCACAAGCCAAGCTAAACAAAATTAACTAACATACACACACTCACTCACCCCTACATACATACTCATATTATTAATTTACATACAAAGCCCTTATACGCATCAAAAATTACAAATCTAAACACACCAATATAGAAATAGGACCTTTAAAAAGAAAAAAGGGTTGAGGCGAAATATAAACAATCAAAGCGAGTTTTTGCCACAAACTCTAATTTTCCAATCTTGATATCTTTGCAACGCGATGTCGTAGACTTTTGATATTTCAAGCTATAAATTCTGATGGATGAAAATGTTTGAAATAGCAAAGGTTGACCTCATCTGGTTGCAAAGACTTAGGACTTTGAATTTGTGTCAAAGATTCATTTCCTGTGATATGTCAATTCAAATAATTTATGACTTTTAAGAGAAATTAGAGGAACTAGAGAAAGCAGTTTATTATGTTTGTTTTTTATCATCTTTTATGTCTCATTAGCTACTTACTCAAGCATACTGTTCCTTCATAAACCCTCCTAATAGCCAGCCTATTTGCAACCTTATTACACAAAGAAATTCACGCTGCTTCGTCCCGCTTTATTCAAGTTTTCAAATTTAAGGCTAATTTTTGTTTTCATTCTGGTGTTAAATTTCACATTAATCAAAATTCAAAATACGCAATTTTGCTACTGTGGGCAAATTTTCGAGCAAACCGCAAACAAATTTTCGCAAAATTGAGAGGAAAAAAAACCTAAGTCTAAAGTTTCGAAGACATCCGCAAAATTGACAATAAAACTGCAGTCTTCTTCTGCATTAGAAATAGGGGTTTGGACAGTCTAGCGCTCCAGACTCAGTTTTAATTTTAAATTAAATGTTTTGTGTATTTTTAAAAAGGTAAAAAATCCCTTTAAAATAAAGATCATAATTTGTTACAGTGGGACCCATAAAAATGTGGACTAGGAAGACGACTGCTAGACTCTGATTATGATCAATTATGATCGATTATGATCAAAAATAGTCCAATGAACATTTTCTGTTCTAATCTTTTATAGTTTTCACTCTACGTTTACAAAATTCCCCTGTAGTTAATTTATCCAGGTTAGAAGCAACAATGCATGAGATAAAAATCGATTGACATTGATGGAGATTAGTTCCCAGATTTTCTATAATATTAAATACAAAATTTCAGATATTGAGATTATTGGACGGGTTGTGGATATACACAGAGTGTCCCAATAAATATGGGAATTGAATAAAATTTTAAGCTGCATATTAGGAATTAAAATTAGTCTGGGGCACTACTAGAACTGTTACAATGTGTGGGGGGTGGGAGGGGGGAATGAACTGAAAAATAATTGTTATTCCACTTAATTCATTACTCACTGAAAAAATAGTTTTAATACTAATTAATAACTACTTCCTATCACTTAGAAATAATAATAATAATAATAATAATAATAATAATAATAATAATAATAATAATAATAAAATAATAATAATTATTTAATTACCTTAATACTAGATAAGCAATCATAAAAACGACTCCGGCCCCAAAAGTTCCGCAATCTCCCGTTTCTCCTGAGATTAATAAAAAATTAAACAATAGATTGTTGCTTTAAGTATTCTTAATTTAGGCTTGGACATTTGAGAATTTCTTATAAATGTAGAAGTAGCTCAGTGTGGTTCAGTTCTTTTATTAACATTATTTAAAATTCTTTTATTTCCTTTTTTTAAAGGGCTCCATTTTGTTTGGACTAATTTTGACAAATTACCTATTTCTGCATCAGGCTTCTTACAATCAGTATCATCAAAGATAGCATTAAGGGTTCCATCCCAACCTGCACTAGTCGCCATTTGAAAAAGTAGGATAAATGTTTTAAAGAAGGTCTTGAAGTTGTGAACATCATTGAAACCGCCGCGAATCTGAACATTCTTAAACAGGGACATGCCGAACACGGCAAAGATAAACATGACGAGGAAGAGAAGGAGGCAGATGTTGAGGAGGGCCGGCATAGACATGATGAGGGAGAAGAGGAGGGTTCGGATACCTTTAGCTCCCTTGATTAAACGGAGCACTCTGCCAACCTACAGTCAAGGAATATTCAAGGATTTTATTAATTAAGAATTTTCGGGGATTTAATACAATAAGATATAAAACAAGAAAAAAAATCAAGAATTTTTTATTCTTTTTATTTTTTTAAATAAAAAAAAAATTTTCGAATATTTTCCTTTGCTACTCTGACAACTCTGAGAAGGGTTGGGGAGACGAAATACTTCTCTATAAGGTCACTTAGGAAGAGGGAGGCGAGGGAGAGCATGACAACGACAAAGTCAAAGATGTTCCAGGGCTCGGCAAAGTAATGATGCCGAAGTGCAAACATCTTCATTAACATCTCAGATGTAAATATCACAATAAATCTAAATAAAAGAAAAATTATGACCAATATTTTTTTGAATAATTAATGAATCAAACGCTTTTAGAAAGTTATAAAGTGTTACTTTTCATAAAATCTGTGTTTTGGTCATTAGTTAATTGTTACTTAGAAAATAAACTCCTAAAGTAAAAGAACCAAAAAAAGACTACGACGAAACAAAAGGCGCGAAGCATTCTAATTTTTTAATAAAAATGATAAAAGTATTTTACCCAAGATTCAGATTGTTGAGGACAAAAGTTGCTTGAGCACTTTGTTTCCAATGATCACACATCATACACACCTTAAAATTGAATTATTAAAAGTGAATTATTAAAAGCGAATTATTAAAGTGAATTATCAAAAGTGAATTATTAAAAGTGAATTATTAAAAGTGAATTATTAAAAGCGAGTTATTTGTGAACTTTCTTAAATTTTGCTGATTTTCTTACCATATTGAGACCAATAAAGCCCATGACTATCATATCAAACTTCTTATTGGTGATAATTCCAAAAACGATTGCTTGAGGTCCCCACGTGGGTCGCGGCAGCGCCTTAACTGGTTTCTTATTTCCCGCCTTTTTCATTGCCGCAATATATTTCTTCTGATCCTCAGTCATGAACGCGTCAAGTGAGGATCCGCCCTTGTTCTTTTGTTCATTAAACTTGTCAATGATAACACCGACCAACAGGTTGAGGGTGAAGAAGGATCCAAACACGATGAAGAGAACAAAAAAGAGATACATGTAAAGCGAATTCTCTCGGAATGGCTGTTTATTCAACTGAAATAGAAAACAATTAGTCCATTTTTAAATTTTGAGTTTGTAACTATAATCTGATATATATAGATCTAGTCTGCAACAATAGTTGCATCAATTTTTAAGGATTGGTAGACTTTAAATTATTGTTTCGCTTTGGAGAGCTTGTAACTATAGATATTTACCTCTGTACTGTCCACAGCAGCATCCATAATATCCATCCAACCCTTGAAGGTGGCAATTTGAAACAGGGCAAGATAGGCAAGAAACACATTATCAAAGGATATCCTAAATTAAAGAGTTAAGTTAGTTTCAAAAATATACAATGAATAAAAATTGGCAATAACGTACTTATTAAAATTACTTACACTGGGTTGACCCATAAACCTCCTGTTTCATTGAGACACACCGTCTTGTTAGGAATTATTTCATGATTGAACCTCTCCCCGCTATCTTCATCCACACAACGCTGGTACTTCCCCATGAAGGTATTCACACCGATGATGGCAAAGATCAACCAGAAGATGAGACAGACCAACAACACGTTGAAGATACTGGGCAGCGCACCGACCAAAGCGTTGACCACAACCTTCATGCCCTCCATCTTCGCCATGGCACGAAGCGGTCTGAGCGCTCTCAAAGTTCTCATAGTTTTGAAGATCGGGATGTTTCCTGCTCCGAGGAGGGAGGCGGTGAAGTTTATGATAGAGACTGCAACGATGACAAAGTCGAGCCAGCACCAAGAGTTGCTGAAGTACGCCACACAACCCATAGCCAGCACCTTAGCAAACATAGTGTTAGTTAGAAAATCTTTTATTGAAGTCTTAAATCAATATCAGACTTTTTTGGTGATTCCTACTTACAGTTTATTAAGTGTTTTGATCAATAGCAAAATTCATAAATCTTGATGTTAATTTCTGGTAACTTTTGAGAAAGCAACCCTTTCTTAGTACATATTTCTTCCGTTAGTAAATAAGTGGATAAATGGATAGAGATATAGAAAGCTGGTTACAAAAATATTAAATGTAAAGATAGAAAGATAGATGGATAGATGGATAGATATATCTCAGATCTGGCTAATTATATGTTTGGTGCAACAAGCCAACACAAAGGAAATATTATGATGGAGCCGGAAAAAGAAATATTATGATGGAACCGGAAAAAATAACATTATGATGGAACCGGAAAAAGAAATATTATGATGGAACCGGAAAAAGAAATATTATGATGGAACCGGAAAAAGAAATATTATGATGAAATCGGAAAAAGAAATATTATGATGGAACCGGAAAAAGAAATATTATGATGGAACAGGAAAAGAAATATTAGTATGGAAATTAAGTATTTGGGAAGAACATTCATACTTTATCTATGTTTATATTTCAATATGTCACAAAGCCATACCCACTGTATATTCCAGTTCATTTCATTGTACCGGGCCGAATTTCAACTAGCTAAAGTAAGCTGTACAGTATAAATACAGACTATACAAGGCAAAACAGGACGGTACGCCAAATGAATGATCCCTTTCTAGTGAAGTTAACGTGTATCATTTATATCACATAAATTTGACCTTTTCAAATTTACAGTAAGATAGATCAAAATTGTTTCTTCAACAGTGTGTTGTGCATATGACGATTTTCCAAAAACAATTGATTTTTATCGATTCTATTTCAAAAAGCTACCCCCCCCCCCTCCCAGCAGCATCCCGCCCGTAGATTAATTAAAATAAAAGCCCTGAGGAGTTTTGCGAAGTCGCACGTCCTCCCGGTGTACATTTGAATATCCGAGCTGGGTCAACCTTTGTAGTCCTAATTTGGACTGTACCGCCAATTTACAATGACTGAAGCGGCAGAGGAATGTGGTTGGTGTAGAATTGCAAGACACAAAGATTCTGTTCTACGCCGACTGCGCGAAACTCCTCTGGGCTTCTGCCTCAGGGTTATTATGAACGAGTTTCATCCAAATCTTGAAAAGACGACATCCAGTGTCCTATTTGTTATTTTAATTAATCTATGACCCCCACCAATTGATAGGCCTCAGTCCCAACATTTTTCTAAGTCATATATTTATAATTCAATGGTTCTTTTAACAGTGCACACAAAGATTTTTGAAACAATTAAATTTTTGATGATTCCATTTTGGAAACTTATTTACATAAAAATCCCATCCCTCCTAATTGGGTAAAATTATGTTAAAACTAAAAGAAACCAGAAATAAACCTGATTTGTTAACTCCGAAAAAGAAAAATGAAAAGGGTAAAAAGGGAACTTTATATAAATCTATCGACTTCATATGTTACTAAATTACTGTTGTGATAGTCTAATCCTTTCAAAAGAAATATCTGGTTCTTTTTACAGAAACATCCGATAGTAATAAAAATACTACTAATAGTACAGTAAAATACAGTACAGTACAGTAATATACAGTACAGTACAGTACAGTACAGCACAGTACAGTACAGTATAGTACAGTACAGTACTGTACAGTACAGTACAGTACAGTACAGTACAGTACAGTACAGTACAGTACAGTACAGTACAGTACAGTACAGTACAGTACAGTACAGTACAGTACAGTACAGTATAGTATAGTACAGTACTGTACAGTACAGTAAAGTACAAGACAGTACAGTAAAGTACAGTATAGTATAGTAAAGTACAGTACAGTACAGTAAAGTATAGTTCAAACTAGTACCTTGAGACAGGTTTCTAAGAAGAAGACGACTGTAAGTATTCTGTCTAAATAGTACAAAGAATCGACCAGTAACGGCCTCGTCTCGAACCAAACATCCTCCAAGGTCATGACAAAGCTGCTGAGAAGAATCAACGCTAACACAACGGTCTCGAAGTACTTGTCCTCGATCAATCTAAATAGAGTAGAGGATTTGAGGATCAGAGGATTTGGTATGGAGGATTAGAGGATTTGGTAAGGAGGATTAGAGGATTTGGTATGGAGGATTAGAGTTTCAACCTCGATAAGTTACCAAATCCAAGACATGACAGAAGTCTAATAAGGCATCAAATGAGATTTATATATTTTAAGCAATTCTTTAAACTTATTTTTTTGCAAAGTTATAGGAATCATTCTAATAAACCGTACTTTAGAAATTGTAGCAATAAATTATAGTATTTCCTTATTTCAGAAACCATACCGACCATTAAACTACAGTTACTGAGGCAATTCTTTACTTATTATTTAGAAAGGTAAACTTCTTGCAGAAATTATGGCAAATCCTAATAAAATAAACCATATAGATAGATAGATAGATGGATAGATAGATAGATAAATAAATAGATAGATAGATAGATAGATAGATAGATAGATAGATAGATAGATAGATAGATACCTGGAAATTTGAAGCCTATGTTTGTACCACAGCTGCCAGAAGGGTGAGTCAATGTCTCCTAGACAGCAGGGACAGACACGGTAACAGACGGGGGGACAGCAGTCCTCAACAGTTATATCATCCACGGGGTCATAAAGTACTTCCTCAACCTAGAGATTATTTTTTGTATGATCTAAATGATCGATTTTTTGTCTTCATTTTTTATTAGTTGTTATTTTGGTTTTTAGTCGCCATGTTTCTATTCACCATTTTGGTTTTAAGTAGCAATTTTTTCTTTTCATAATTTTGTTTACTAGTCGCCATTTTGTTTTCTAGTCGCCATTTTGTTTTTCTAATTGTCATTTTGGTTTTTAAGTCGCCATTTTGTTTTCTAGTCGCCATTTTGTTTATCTAATTGTCATTTTGGTTTTTAAGTCGCCATTTTGTTTTCTAGTCGCCATTTTTTTCTAATTGTCATTGTCATTTTGGTTTTCAAGTCGCCATTTCATTTTTTCAAGTTGGCATTTTGGTTTTGTAGTCACAGTTTTGTTTTCAGTCTAGTTTATTATGTTTTATGGGTCCCGTTGTACCTGTTTAATCTCCTCGACATAGGAAACAACATCATCAATCTCTGCCTTCCCCTCGTCGAACTCCATCTCCTCAACGGAGCCAGACTTCCGAGCCTTTGACCTCCGCCAACCAGAGTCTCCGGAGTGCACAGAGTCATTACAGCATTCCTTCACCCCCTAGATAGAAAGATAGATAGATTGATAGATAAATAGATAGAAAGATAATTACAGGGTGTCCCAATAAACATGAGAATTTACATGACTATTTTTAAATCGTCTTTGTTCCGCGTGGCATTATTACGTGAACACAGTTGAAACAGTTAATATTTAAAATCGCTGGTCTTGGGAATTCCAAAATGTGGTTTACCATATTTGCACCTTCAACATTGACGGAGATATTCAGATATCAGTCCAGATTCTAATTTATTAAATAAAAAACAACGAAATCTCTTAAATGTTGAATATCTCCGTCAATCTTGAAGATACAAAGAAGGCAGGCCACATATTCAAAAGCTCACAAAACGTCCAGTTTTTTTTGTACACTTTTTGTCATTTAACAACTTTCATGAATCGAAGACGATTTTTAAGTCGTCTCTTTTTTCTCATGTTTATTGGGACACCCTGTAAATGGATAGATAGATAGATTTACCTGGAATGTTGGTTCTCCCTCTATGGTGATATCCATTCCCTCCCCTATACTACTATCCGCGTACAGTCCTTTCCCAGAACCTTAAATACAATAAAGTTTTAGGACAAATTTTCAAGTCTAGCATCTTTTGTAACAATCTTTGATGTAAATTATTGCCGACGTAATACTAAGAAATCGGGAACTATCCTGACCTATATCAGGAACTATTGACCAATATCAGGAACAACTGACCTATATCAGGAACTATCCTGACCTATATCAGGAACTATTGACCAATATCAGGAACTATTGACCAATATCAGGAACAACTGACCTATATCAGGAACTACTGACCTATATCAGGAACTACTGACCTATATCAGGAACTACTGACCTATATCAGGAACTACTGACCTATATCAGGAACTA
>NW_019397266.1:112710-113465 GCF_000591075.1 Eurytemora carolleeae
TTAACAACCAGGTAAACAAGAATGGATGAAAAACCCAGAAATACCATTATGTTTAAACATTGTGCTTTAATCTTTTCTTTTATCTTTTTGTTTTGTTTTCATCCATTTTATTCAAAACTTATAGATTTGTATTAATGATGTGTATAGTATTAAGTTATAAATAATTGTTAATATTATGTTAAAAGGTTAGAAATATAGAGAAAATGAAAACGAACTTTCTACAGCCAATCTCAAATATAAGGTTACGGAGCACGAGCGCATGAAGAAAGCTGCTGAGATGTTCGCAGCTTCAAAGTGTTCAATATGATTTATGAGTTTATATATCCAAATATCCTTGTTGAGAGTGATAATTTTTTTATCATTTTTAAGAAACTACTTTTATACTCATTTCAAGGTAAACGAAAAGCCCTGAAATATGCAGGACAGCAATTTATTTATTAAACTCGTTTTTCCGCGGCATTTGATCTTAAATAGGTTGAGATTACGACATTATAAGATATCTGGGATTATCTTGTTCTACTGACCTATGCTTGAGTCTGCATATGTAAGATCCTTCTTGTCTGGATCTCCAAGTGGGAAATCAATATGGTTGAATAAAACTCCTTTTCTGTTCTTCAGTTCTCCATTCTCACCCTATACCAGGCATATACAGGTTCATACAAGAACAAGAAAAAGAACAAGATCAATAACAAGAACAAGAACAATAACAAGAACAAGAACAAGAACAAGAACAAGAACAAGAACAAGAACAAGAA
>NW_019397267.1:0-9050 GCF_000591075.1 Eurytemora carolleeae
TATAAAAAAATAAAATATGCACAAAACACACTGGATTTATTCGATTTACTACTGTTTTTACTAATTTTTAAAAGGTCTGAACCTTTTTTTTGAAAAAAAAGGCTTTTTATACAAACACCATCATGTGACCCCTGTGGTTTATGAATGATAAAAAAAATTTTAAAAATGCGATTTTAAGGTTTTTAATTTTGTAAAAAAAAATTAAATTCTGGAAAAATTCGCGAATTGTTTTTTAAAAATCCGCAAAATTTTTTTCTTCTTTGTTTTAAAATGTAAACAAAAAGAACATGTTCACAATTTAAATAGAAGATGGGCGCGAATGATAAAAAATGTGTTTTAAAGGTTTTTAATTTTGTAAAAAAAAAAAAATCTTGAAAATTCACGAATTGTTTTTTAAAAATCCGTAAAATTTTTTTCTTCTTTGCTTTAAAATGTAAACAAAAAGAACATGTTCACAATTTAAATAGAAGATGGGCGCGAAGCGCCCTAAAAGGCTAGTTTAAATATAAATTTAGCTTATCTGTCAAAACGTTAAGAATCCAGTTCCAGTTAAGAATTCAACTCCTGTCCAGTCCCCTGCTGCAGCAGGGGTAGAGAGCCCCAAGCCCATGGTAGCTCAACCCACAGGATTGGTAGTAGCTGAGGCAGGACCCAGCTCAAATACTCACTCAGGAGCTGAGCGTGTTAGAGCGGAGAGTGAATCTGCAGCAATCCACTCCGGTTACCACACTGATGAGTATGCCCGGCTCAGGGCTAACCAGCTGGCCCTCCGAGGCCAAATTAACCTGTCAGCTGAGATGCTGCTGAACAGTGTACAGAGGCTGGTGAATTATGTGTACAGTTTCACTAAAGTGTTGGCGTCTCCTGATCCTGGAGCGGATTTTGAGGTCGTCAAAATGTGGCGTAACGCAAGAAACGGCGTACATGTGATCGCTGGCGGCAATATGATGAATGTCGTCATTGAGACCTTGTTCTTTTTTAAAACTTTTGGAAATCCAGTAGAGGGTGATAAGTTCATTACACCTGCGCTAGATTGTATAAAGTTGCATCATAGTCTTGTGAGAAGCAAATTTCTCAGAGGCTGGGTAGAGAATAAGATCATTCAACTCCCTTCAGAGGAGATTATCACCAGGCTAGAAGCTGTAACTAAATCAGAGACCTGGGCAATTCTGAGGAAATTCCTGAATGTCCTAGATAACTGCGGTCAGCTGACGGCCAGGCTACCGCAGAGCGTATTTCAGCAGTGTTACAAGTTTGTGGGTAACAGTGATGAACCCTGCTCTCTCCGTGACGTTTTCAACATGGGGATGTTGATGTGGTATAATAGAGTTTTGAACACCCTAGTTTCATACGTCCAACGCCCTCATACTCCTTTACTGGGCACTAACCAAATAAATGCCCTTGTAAAGGGTACTGGAATATCACTAACCAAGTTCACCAGTTTTGCTCAAGTTGAGAGCAGAGCTGCACAGGGAAAGGATTATGATAGTAATTATTCTTCCCCTACTGATCTCTTGAACTTGTGTGGATTACCATTGCCAGCACAAGAACAGGCAGAGGAGATCCAGCGGTTGATTTCACCGTTAATCGAGAAAATTGATCACTTGATTAATGTGCAGATCCGGACATCCCAGCAAATAGACGAGCTCAGGAACATGATCCTGCAGACGTCATTTGTAAACAGGGCTGTCACTGCCATACTTCCTAATCCGATGACTGACGATACAGCTCAGTCCATCGACAGCCTATTGGCTGATGAAGAAGGACAAGATATGGAACAGGAGAAGCCTGTAACCCAGCCCGAAGTCGTAACAAGAAGATGCATAAACTTCAAGGAGCCAACATGTTAGTCTCCTCCAATCTAACTGATGTTCAAGTACCTGACGGATATATGTTGGTACCACAAACCAGTTCCAATCCAAACATCGCCTCAAACTCTAATCCTAAATCCGCCTTCGGGAAAAACTTGCTTCGTAACCAGAAGAAGAAGGAGAAGAGGGAGCGATTGGCTGCCAGTGGAGTAATGAATCCAGTTAGGAATTTAACTCCTATCCAGTCCCCAGCTGCAGCAGGGGTAGAGCGTCCCAAACCAAATCAAATCAAATCAAATCACAAGGGGCGGGGATGACAATGGGCTCCAGTAGTGGATTGGAGGTTCAAGTCCTTTCCGTGTCCTGGTTTTTCAGCCTGGACTTCTTTTTATATTTAGGAAGAAGTTACAACAACCGTTTACTGAAAGGTGCGAAGTTCCTTGCCACATGACCAAATTTGAGCCATGCCTCACTTTTGGACCTCCTCCATGCGAAATTTACCCCTTAATTGGGCAAANTTATAATTTGATACGTGTTCAACTATTTCCGACTCCATTGACTCCGGATCTTGAAGGGCACACTCGAGATCATCCAGAGAAGTGATTATTTTTGTCTTACTGATTGAGATCTTCATTCTGAAGTCCAGGCACCATGATTCCAGTATATCCTTTAGCCGGTTTAAAGTTTTAGGGCTGTTGGCTATAAGGATTATGTTGTCAGCAAATAGAAGTATATTGACGAAGACCCCTGACTCTAGTCGAACTCCTACTCCTGCTGCTCTCATCCGGCAGCTCAGTTCTGACATGTAGATAATAAAAAGAACGCTACTCAGATTGCATCCTTGTCTAAGACCTCTCTTCTGGTATTGTTTCCTCGTTCTTTTCCCTGATGAGGCAGTGGAGATATTATCTAGGAAGTAGTAGTTGGAAAGGAAGTCGATGAACTTGGAGCTTACATTGAGTTGTTTCAGTTTTGCTAGGAGGATGTTTCTGTCGACTCTGTCGTATGCTTCCTGTAGATCAATAAACATGATGTGGGACAGCAACTTCTTACTTTTATTCATTTCTAGAACGGAGTTTAAGATGAATATATTGTCGCTGCAGGTTCTGGACGACCGGAATCCATTCTGCTCCGCTCCTATGATGTCTTCTTTTGCTATCAGGTCCCCTAATCTCTTGGCTAAAATTTTTGTCAACAACTTCGAGATGCAACTTATCAGGGTAATGGGCCTGTAGTTACTAATTTCTGTTTGAGGGGGTTTCTTCAGGACTAGGATTACATCGCCATCTTTCCAACTTGCTGGTGGAACTCCGCCTATCATGACATTGTTAAACATTTGCGTCAGAAATTGTCTTGCCAAGGGACCCAAATGACGCAACATATCGTTAGTTACACCGTCTAGACCCTCTGCCTTATTTGCGTCTAACTCCTTTATGTTTCTATTTAATTCTTCCAACGAAATAGGTGCCATCATGTTATCTGATGCTTCCTGAGAAAATATTTCCTCTGGTAATCCAATCTTGGACATGTCCACCTCTTCTCTCTTTATGTCGGCTAGATTGAATGAAGTATTAAATTTCTTTTCGAAGAATGACTCTATTGTTGCGTTCATTTGATCTTGATTCGAAGATAATCCTGCTCCAGTGATCAGTGCTTCAAAAAATTTTTTCTTCTTAGGCTTGTTGTTTACCAGGTTCCAGAAAAGTCTCTGAGCCTTAACCAATGGTGGCTCAACCCACTGGACTGGTGGTAGCTGAGGCAGGGCCCAGCTCAGATACTCAATTGGTAGCCAGGCATGGTAGAGTGGAGAGTGAATCTGCTTCAAACCATCCTGGTTATCATATGGCTGAGTATGCCCAGCTCAGGGCTAACCAGCTAGCCCTCCGGGGGCCAGAGTAATTTGTCAGCTGAAATGCTGCTGAATGACGTGAAGAAACTGGTGAACTATGTATACTGTTGGCATCACCTGATCCCGGAGCAGATTTTGATGTAGTCAAGATGTGGCGATATGCCAGAAACAGTATACATGTGATCTCCAGAAGAAACATGTTGAACGTGGTGATGGAAATTTTGTTCTTCTTCAAAGTTTATGGAAATCCAGTAGAAGGTGACAATTTTATAACACCTGCCCTGGAGACCATGAAATTACACCAGAGTCTTGTGAGAGGCAATTTCTCAGAGGCTGGGTGGAGGACAAGATTATCTCACTTCCTCCAGAGGAGGTTATCACTATGCTCGAAACTGTAACTAAATCAGGGGCCTATGTAGTTCTGAGGAAATTCTTGAGTGTCCTTGATAACTGTGGTCAGCTGGCGGCCAGACTACCACAGAGTGTGTTCCAGCCGTGTTATAAGTTTATGGGTAATAATGATGAACCCCGTACCATTTGTGATGTCTATAATATGGGCATGTCCAATCGGTACTATAGGGCATTGAACAAGCTAGTTACATACCCAGCTATCCAAATTGCGTAGGCATCGTAAACGCATAATATTTTGGCTCCAATTACGCAATTAAAACGCAAATTTGCATAAGTATAGATTTCAAAGTAGTGTAAATATCTAATTTTTCTGAAGTAAATATTTTATAACCCAGCTTTAAGTAAAAATATCACGAATTTGTGGAGATGTGTATCATTTTATTTCAGGTATACAAATTGCGAAAAAATACGCTCAATTTGCATAATTGCCTAAAACTCTAAATTTAAATTATTTGTGAAATATGTGGCGGCTATGAAAGTCGTCTTTCCTAGGAAGAACCTTTCGCGGCAGGGAGAAGTATAGGGGAAGATAGTAGAAGCCACGTCATATATATATATTTTCTACTTTGTAACTTTATATTTAAAAATATAGTTAGTCGTTATCTAAATCCTCGTCTTATTGCTATCCGCCAAAAATATCTAAAATTTCCGATACGGCACATATTACATTTTCCAAAATAAATTGGAAAAATAAACTTCTTAAAAGAATTTAAATTGTCTTTGTTAGCATTAAAATATTACAAATAAATTTGAAGAAAATGTTAATTTAGTAATAATTATCACATTATGATGAGTAATATAATTCCAACAATGCAAACTCAACAATTTCAGTAATTTAACAACAAAAGGGATCAAGGCTAACAATTATGTCATCAGTTTATCTTTACTTAATGTTATGTATGCGTTTATGATTATGTAAGTAAATGAAGTAACATTATAGAAAATATGTTTATTACTTTGGGTGTTAATTATTGCACGAGCAGATAGTTATATGAGGTTTACTCTGCATGATAGAGATAGCCCGAAGTATAATAATGCCAGATTGCAAAGATCACAACAGCGCATGAGGGTTAGGTCCGAGTAATGGAAATAACCCGATCTGCAATATTGTCAGGTTGCAAAGATAATTGATCTGAAAACAAGTAGAATAACTTGAAGTGTGATCTTATCAAAGTTTGCCAATTTAAGTTTGCCAAATCATTGCACAATTTAGTAGTGAGAGAATACTACAGTATCAGTAATCATGCTTTAAATATTACATCATAAAATTAGAAATTTAATAAGTGTCTAGTAAAATTATTTTCTTTGTGACGTCATCAAAAACACTAAAGAGTATTACTATAATTTCGTCTTCATATTCCATTATTTTCTGGTTATCACTGTAATTACTAATTACATACAGTGATAACCAGAAAAGTGGGGAATAGGAAGTCGACTTTCAGGCTCCAGCTATGACTTTAAACAATCCAATGAATATGAGCATTTTAAACAGACCCATTTCACTTTATAAGTGATTTCGTAACTTACTAGTAAAAGTATTTGCTTTGTAACAAGTCATCAAATACACTTAAGTATTGCTATGGTGTCGTTTTCCTATTCCTTTGTTTTCTGGTTCTCGCTGTATGCTCATTTTTTTAGGTTTAAAAATTTAAATCAGTTTAGTTTTTAAGTTATGATCGAATCTAGAGCAGCATTCTCGTGCATATCGACAATCAGCATGCATCCAATGAGTGTAGTATGCTTAGTCTCCTAGTAATAGGCTGCATGCCCAAGTTGCCACGAATTATTGAAATGTTCTTGTTTTACATAAAAATTAAACTGAAATGCTTCTGGTTTTACTCCTGACGATCCTCTGAAAAAAAAACATATTTTTAAAAACATTATCTTAAAATTTTAACTTTCTAAATGAAGTTTTACCTGAACCATTCATTTTGATATTTTAGTATCCACTCTCCACTGTTCTCATCCCGTCTAGCAAATCAATCAATCAATCAGTCAAAATCTTTAATTTTAACCTTTAGGAGACAGTCGTCTTTATTCAATCTTTTATTTTAAAATGTTCAATGCATGGCACATTTTTAAAGTTATGATCGTAAAAAAATTGGCGCATAACAGTACGCGTTTTACTGGTTATAATTCCGTATCCATGTATATATTTTGATGAAACTAAGTGCACCATAGTTCATATTTTGATAATAGGACTGTTATTTTTGTAAAGAAATAAACTCTTTTTGGTTAAAATTTTAGTTAAAATCAATTTTATTCTTACATCGTTTTTTTTTACTTAAAGGGACACCAAATTATGATTTTATACCTCACATGAATTATTTTCATTGATTTAAAATTTCGACCTCAAGAGGCCATTGATATCTGGAGGTCACGATCATCTGAGGTCAAAAAGGGGTCTCAGAATGGACGCGGAACACCAAAAAACCTATAATTTGATACCTAACATGACCCATTTACAATGATTTTATATTTTTATCTTTTAGAGGTCATTATTGAAGGAGGTCAAGCTGGAGGTCGGATATATGTGTTAATATCAGCACATGACTTATGTGGTAGCAAAAAATATGAAAACATGTGTGTTTAAATTAAAATAATTGAATTCGAGTGAAAAAGTGGTATTTTCCAGTATTTTCTGAATTCATGAAGGTCAAAATGGATAAAAATGACCTTCGATCTCAAATTTTCTTCGTGATCTATGTAGATGACCAGAATTTGAGGCTGCATGCCAAAATTCAGCCTTCTATCTCAATTTTTAGGACCAAACGTAGCATGTACAAAATTTGATGTCGCAAAGTGTCGAATTGTACCCCCCCCCCTCTGACACAGTTTTATTTCAATTTCTCGAGACAGGAACGTCAGATAGAACTCTTAAGCGTCTCGATTTTCACCTAAAATACTTAGGTTTCAGCCTATACCCCCTTTCATTTTTCCTTTACAGTCCCTTTAATAATGGCGAATATCAGTACGCTTTTTACTGTTTATAACCATATCTAAGAATATATTTTAGAGAAACTAGAAAAAGTGCACCATTGCTCATTTTTTTATTTTAGGGGAGTTATTTTTGTAAAGAAATAAGCTTTTTTGATGAAAACAAATAAAATTTTAGTTTAAATCAATTTTATTCTTAAATATTTTTTTAACTTAACAAGAATGATAATTTAATTGAAAAGTGGAGAGTTTTTTGGTGAACAACATAATATTATGATTGAATTTCCTGTAACTTCTTGGTGAGTTAGATTGGAAAAGTGTAACGGATGGGTAGGGATGAGATTTAACTATTCTCAACGTATCCCGAACCTGTCTTACAAAACCTTCTCTGTCTGTTACAACCTCAGGACATGGTGTTAAACTCTGTAGAATAAAATCATCTGATTGTCCCAACCATATATCTACTGATCTCATGGGAAGGTAGGAGAATGGTCCTATCCGCAGTTCTTCTCTCTCAGGGGAGTATATATCCAGCATACCAACCCCCTCACCACCGGTCAGTGTTCTAGCCAACCTAAGAAATGGAATATTCATCGATTAAAAGAAAATTGTGAATTGTGTATAAACCCACAGTGATATAAAAGTTGCAATCTCTCATGAAAAAATATATTAGCATTTTGCCAATTACTTTAAACTGAAACAAGCACCAAGCATGTCGTGGTTCTAAAATCTTTTATATTTATTCAAAAATGTATGAATACTAGCCTTAGAGGGCGCTTCGCGCCCATCTTCTAAATTAATTGTGAACATGTTCTCTTTGTGTACATATTTAAAAAGCTCAATTTTGTTAACTTCCTTTCTTGTCTGAACACCATAAATACGCAAGTCGTTATCATATAGAAAATGCAGTTAGAATTATCATATTTTCATAACGTTTTGCTCGGAAACAGTTTTAAAGGGTACCGTTGTGAATCTGGCATGTAATGATACAACTCTTGAAATTAAGCAAACAGTCCCTTTAAAGAGAGGATGTCTAACCTTAGATCCATATCTGGTCCACGGTGGGAGAAGGAGGCAGGGAATACAATCCCTGTCTTCACGTTAATGGCTACGCCCCTCAGGGCGGGGAAGGGCATGGTGCCCCTGAACACTGTAAAGGCTTCCCCGACACAAAGGCCGGTCAACTCAAACCTTTCCTGACTACACACCAGAACTCCTGGTAATATTAAACATATATTAAACCTTTCCTAACTACACACCAGAACTCTTGGTAATATTGAACATATTTTAAACCTTTCTTAACTACACACCAGAACTCCTGGTAATATTAAACATATATTAAACCTTTCCCAACTAAACACCAGAACTCTTGGTAATATTGAACATATTTTAAACCTTTCCTAACTAAACACCAGAACTCCTGGTAATATTGAACATATATTAAACTTTTCCTAACTACACGCCAGAACTCCTGGTAATAATAAACATATATTAAACCTTTCCAACTACACACCAGAACTCCTGGTAATATTAAACATATATTAAACCTTTCCTAACTACACACCAGAACTCCTGGTAATATTGAACATATATTAAACCTTTCCTAACTAAACACCAGAACTCCTGGTAATATTAAACATATATTAAACCTTTCCTAACTACACACCAGAACTCCTGGTAATATTAAACATATAGTAAACCTTTCCTAACTACACACCAGAACTCCTGGTAATATTGATCATATATTAAACCTTTACTAACTAAACACCAGAACTCCTGGTAATATTGAACATATATCAAACCTTTCGTAACCACACACCAGAACTCCTGATATTATTAAACGTATATTAAACCTTTCGTAACTAAACACCAGAACTCCTGGTAATATTAAACATATAGTAAACCTTTCCTAACTACACACCATAACTCCTGGTAATATTGAACATATATTAAACCTTTCCTAACTAAACACCAGAGCTCCTGGTAATATTGAACATATATTAAACCTTTCCTAACTACACACCAGAACTCCTGGTAATATT
>NW_019397267.1:9408-11269 GCF_000591075.1 Eurytemora carolleeae
TAAATGAATAAATGAATAAATGAATAAATGAATAAATGAATAAATGAATAAATGGATAAATGAATAAATGAATAAACGAATAAATAAATAAATAAATAAATAAATGAATAAATAAATAAATTAATAAATGAATAAGAGAATAAATGAATAAATGAATAAATGAATTAAAGGGACTATAAGCAACCTGTCATCAAACCCTGGTTCTATTAGGGTCATGATCTTCGCTAGCATACAGGTCAGATCTTCCTCGGTGTACCGGTCAACCTGTGCTAGCAGGGTCACACCTAGTAGATAGATAGATAGATAGGTATATAGATAGATAGTATAGATAGATAGATAGATATATAGATATATAGATAGATTATATATATAGATAGATAAGATAGATAGATAGATAGATAGATAGATAGATAGATAGATAGACTTTGATTTTTTATTATTATTTCAAGCGACCCTCTATGCAAAGATGGCAATGCCCGACTCACAACTGTACCCTTGAAACCTTTATCTAATCAATAATGTGGAAGATATTGTCGTTTTTCTTGATTTAAAGTGCTTGATTCTGATAATTTCTGTATGGATTCCTAAAGAAGGAATGCGCAAGTTACTTTTGTCGAGACTCTACAATAAAAAAAAATAATCTGGTTTCAAAATTATAAACATATAATTCATACTTGATCATACAATGCTTTTAAGTTATAAGTTTACCGTTGTAAATCGGGCATATATATATATACCATATTTATCATTGTAATATTTTAAAATGTTAATAAACAATGTTTAGACCTGATCCAACATGGCGGATAATGAGGGCGACATGGTGAATTATATTGTCTGTTCCCAAAACCTTAAAAAAATGGTTAATCATAACATTGCCATTATTTTGACCAAAATCTAACATTATTTGGAAAAAAAACACATTTGATTATATGACTACCTTTTCTATTAATGGCTAAACCAGTCAATTTTTCGCGATTGTAACCCAAATTTTAGCCTTTTAAAATTTGTTTTTATTTGTGCCCGATCGGTTCAGCTCAGCCGTTTTGACCTTTATTGGATAGTACAAAAAGACAGACAGACAGACAAGCAAATAGATGTCAATATTGACCTCAGCCAATTCAGGGGCGGATACAGGATTTAAGTGAGGGGGGGGCAAGATTTTTTAAAAACAAAAAATTAATAATTAGGAACAATAAATCGTGCCGCAGGCGAAATTTTTTTTTGACTTAAAAGAGTCAAAATTAATGACTAAAGACTAAAAAACTAGATTTTTAACTTTAAGGAACAAAATTAACGGATAAACAGGAATTTAGGAACAATTAAAAGATTGTTCAGGAATTAGGAACAAAAATAAATGATTAGGACAGGAATTTAGGAACAATTAAAAGATTGTTCAGGAATTAGGAACAAAAATAAATGATTAGGACAGGAATTTAGGAACAATTAAGAGATTGTTCAGGAATTAGGAACAAAATTAAAGGATTAGGACAGGGATGTAAGGTGGGTCGGACACAGGAACAGGAGCAATAATGGGAACATTAGCAATTTAGGAACAAAAAGAAATTACTAGTTATACTTAAAAGCATCAAAATTAGGACCAATATTACAATTTTGATAAATGAGTATTGATTAAGGAGCATTACTATAAATGAACAATATTATAACTTAAGTCTAGTTTCTTACAAATTTCTAATTCTAAATTTATCGTTAACAATAACATTTACTTGTTGTCGTTGATTTTTAAATTAAACTGAAGAAAAGAAAGTCAAGATTTCCATTAAATAAAAAAAGCTTGAAATTGAAAAACACATACGATTTATAAAATTGGGAACATTTTTTGCCTCGAAATCTCAGGGAGGGG
>NW_019397267.1:11430-12781 GCF_000591075.1 Eurytemora carolleeae
ATAATAAAAATAATAATAATAATAATCATAATAATAATAATAATAGTATTAATCATAATAATAATAATAATAATAATAATAATAATGATAATAATAAAAATAAATATATATTTTTTTATTTATAGTCCAAACAGTTATTTCCGCCGGTTACCCGCGCTTGGTATTAAATCAAGATATAAGCCAGTGCCCGGCGTTGCCCGTGAAATTTCCAAAAATTTCCAGAATGGGTTCCCTTAAAAAATCCAGCCAATTAGGCCCATCCGGTTAGCCAGCTATAGAGAACATATATATATAATATTTATGATCAAATAGCTGTACTTTATATATAATAATTACAGTAGCAGTTCCTCAATACTTTAATTTTAATTAATATATTTCAATATTAATTTTGCCTTTAAGGTAATCACGATAGGGTTCCTTTACAGTACATTAATTGAAAAGATATAGTACATTGACAAATATGTAGAGTACGGTTTTGTCACCTGTTAGCTTGAGTTTTAATGCCTGGATATGCCTGGAATAGGATAGATGTTGAACTAGGAAGTTCTTCAAGTAGAACTCCAGATACAAGAACAACCATCTGAAAGATGTTAGGTAATTTCCCAAAGGCTTTTTCCCAAGCGGTAACTTTCCAAGGGTATTTTCCCAAGTGACAACTTTCCTACTGTAAATTTCCTAAGCGTTAACTTCCCAAGTCTGTCCTAGCCGCAGCACTCGGCCCCTAGCCTGTTCCACCGCCAGTGCTTGGCTCCCTAGACCATCCTAGCCGCAGCGCTCGGCCTTTCAAACCAGCCTGCGGCGCCTCCGAGGACCTAACCTAATCTTTGTGAAGTTAGGGCTTTGGAAATTGCCCATTTGGGAGGTTGCCACTTGAGAAGTTGTCCCTTGGGAAGTCGACCATGGGGAAATGCCTTTGGAAAAATACCTAACACCATCTGAAATTATATTTATTTTTCCTGCATCTTTAAACAAAGCAAAGCGGCAAAATATGTATATTTGTATTCATATCACTATATAAACTCCAGTTTATTTCAAGTAAAGAACCGCTTTTAAGGGGATAGAGCAAGCAGTACCCTGTACACTGTACAGTACACTTACATACTATATGAGGCAAACCGGACGGGACTTTAACAAATATAAACTAACCTGTACAACACCAAGTACTTCAACTAGTTTTTAAGAATATAAAGAATAAAAGTTGCAGAATTAAGGTTGAAGAAGAACGGATAAAAAATGCAAAATGGAGAATGAAGAATGAAGAATGAGGAATGAAGAATGAAGAATGAGGAATGAGGAATGAAGAATGAAGAATGAAGAATGAAGAATGAAGAATGAAGAATGAAGAATGAAG
>NW_019397267.1:14633-20188 GCF_000591075.1 Eurytemora carolleeae
TTTCATCTTTAGCTTTTAATTTGTATGTACACTGTACAAAGAAGAATACTTTAAAGGCGACCTGAAGGATGATTCCCTTTAGTTCTAAAGATCTGTTCGAAGTTTAAACACTAAGTTGTGTAACTATTTTAAAAAAATAAAAAAATAAAGCTTTACAGGGAACCACCTACGCTTGAAAAAAGGCTGATAAAATGGCATCATCCTTTGTGTGTACTCTATATGCGTACTCAATATGCGTACTCAATATGCGTACTCAATATGCGCACTCAATTTGCGAACTCAATTTGCGACTTGAAAGGAACTTGATGAAGCTGTACAGTACACATGAAGACTTAAAGGCAAGCGGGACAGTACAACAAATGAATCAGCCCCTTCTTTGAAAATTATAGTGCATTATATGCGTCCTAAACAACAAAACATAATTTAATTACCTTTATATCAAATCTCTAAACGGTGATTGACTTCTTGTCACTAACTTTAGTGTGTACAGTGCTTCAAGAACTGGTTTTCTTAGTACATGAAGTACATAAAGGTCTTATCTACAAAACAACCTGATGTACATATATATAACCCTGCGGGGTACAGTGACCAGCAGTTCTCTACACTCTAACTGCCCAAATTCAACTGATTCTCCGTGGTCACATGTGGTGCCCCCCCCCCTCTCCCTGCTCAGGGGGAACTTTACCCCATAGTTCATATTTCATAGATATCATAACACACCNGGGGACAATTGTCCGACAGTTTTCAAATTGGGGACAATTGTCCGACAGTTTTCAAATTGGGGACAATTGTCCGACAGTTTTCAAATTGGGGACAATTGTCCGACAGTTTTCAAATTGGGGACAATTGTCCGACAGTTTTCAAATTGGGGACAATTGTCCGACAAATATGACGTCATCGTAGCAACTAGCAAAGGAGGACATTTATCTGAATTTTGTCCGAACCTGATAATCCTGAATCACAAAATACTGTAAAATGTTCAGAGCTGAAAACTGTAGAATGGTGGATACCGAGATTAATACTTGATCCTCTCTTTTTCTTAATCTCCAGATTAAATAATGCTTGTTCTCCACTTGTTATTAATCTCCAGATTAATTAACCGATTGGGATTAAAGATATCCCACTCTTTCAGCTCATTACACTTTCGTCTCAGTTCGTAGCAAGGAATATAAATAAGGAACCCCCGTACATATGTTTGTAAAAAAGTGTACATTAAATTTTCTTTATTGAAAATTATCAAACTTTACACTAATTACACTAGGTTTGATTATATTGGTCTCAGAAAAGGTTGTTTCGAAGTAAAGATTTTTAAATTCTAAATTCCGAGGATCCTTTGTTTATGTTGATTGGATGATAGGCGAAGGATTAAGTGTAGAATCCCGAATACCAGACACAAACTAACAGAAGAAAAGATTAAAGGAAAAGATAGAAATAGAGAAAGGAGAATGAAAAGATTGCGATATATGTTTGGAACATTTTTTCGCTAAATAGAAAGAATGAGAATTAAAACTTGAATAACATTTTTTGGTAGTAAAAATTAAGGAAAAAGATGAAGTAAAGAATAAAGGAGGGAGTAAACAACGTATTTATTGTGGTTGGTATAAGATGAAGAAATTAAAGGATAAGAGAGAAAACCACGAAAAGTTCATCAATTTTGTATTGTCTTTCACAAAACAAATTAAGGTACAGGGTTGCCCACAAGGAGACGACTGTACGGAATTAACACTGTCTGTTTACTTATATTTAGAATTGCCTGCTAAACTGTAAATATTTTTCTTTGCTTGCCAAATCATCAAAATGACCAGTAAAGACTATATTCATGACAAAAAAACTAACAGAAAAAGATTAAATGAAATAGAAAGATAAAAGAGAAAGAATCCCAAGAGAGTTTTGTAAATGTCGTCTTCTACAAAACAGATTAAGATGGAAGGAAAGACGAAACGATAGGAAACCAAGATAGGTACAGGGTGTCCCACGAAACATGAAAGTTTTGAATGTCGTCTTCCATACACTATATTAGATAGTAAAGGCTTTATGCAGTTTTTTTCGTTTAAAGAATCTTTTGCTCAAATATATTTTACTTTAAAAATAATTTTGCGATGATATGAATCCCATAAGATATTTTTATTATTGTCTTTGGTATTAAACAATTTAACAAATTATGAAAGAAGACATTCTAAACTATTTACCAACTGTCAAGTTTCGTGAGAAAATGATTTATCTTTTCTAAAGCTAAGATGAAGGAAATTTCCTAAATTTATTTTTCATTAAAACTAAGAGAACTTAAGGAATTAGACATTAAAAGCGTTGTGTAAAAAATAGAGCTACAAAAAAGGAAGTTATTACATAGCTACAAATAGTTTTTGTTTTGTCAAGTGGTTTGGAAAATTGCAACGTATCAATTCATATTTTGAGATATTAATTAAACGTATTCGCATTTAAGAAGAAAAAAAGCATTAAAAAGTCCTATAATTATTGATTAACCCAGTACAGTGTGGCTCAAAAACCGATTAAAATTTTTTTTCGGCCATTAGATTTTTTTAAAGTCCCGAAAATGTGCCATCAAACTATATTTAATCTTGGAGGGGGTATTGTGGTAAAGTATTTCCGTTTGACGCTTTCATTTGGCGCAAAACCATTTCGAATATTCTAAAATCTATTATTTAAATCAACGTTGTAGAGAAAATAAACAAATCAAGTAGAAATAATAGTAAAAATACATGATTTTTTTACGAGAAAGTTTATATTCTAAATCATTTCTCTACGTGCCATTTGCTGCTATGCAAAATATTGACCTAATTCTAAGGTCCATCATAGACACTATAGGCCATAGAGCGGTGATGGATGTTTGGGTGAAAGAGATCCAGACTGCTCTGAACATTTGCATCAAGACTGTATAGTGTATACCGACTTTGCATTATTGCAAAGCCTTGGTCTTTAAGTTTACTAACTCAACTGTACGTTTGTGTAGGCCTAAANTCTCCTTCATCCCTCTCCTTCATCCCTCTCCTTCATCCCTCTCCTTCATCCCTCTCCTTCATTTCTCTCCTTCATCCCTCTCTTTTACCCCTCTCCTTCATCCATCTCCTTCATCCTCTCTTCCATTCCTGTCTCTCATTCATTCATTCTTCTCTTCCATTCCTTCCTTTCGTTCATCCCTCTCTTCCATTCCTCATTCCTCCTTCATCCCCACTCTATGTACTTCAATCCTCTCTTCCATTCCTCCTGTATACCTTTTTTTAGTCAGAATCTCAACCTTTTTTACAAGTTAAACTACAGAATAATCCACAATATTTGTAGCAGTTTAACTCATTTTAGGACATTTTACTCAAAATTCAAACATATTTTGCTTAGAGTCGTATTACACTAAGCTCCAGTGGTATGCAAGGATATTTGAAAACATTTAGCTGAAAATTTCCATGCCAGGGTGTCCAAATTAACGTACATTTAAGAATAATATTCTGAACCATGGGGTGTCCGAATAAAATAGAATGCATATATGCATATTGAATATATAGATATATATATTTATATTCTTTGCTTGTCTGTCTGTCCGTTTGTACCCAATAACCGTTAAAACGGCTAAACCGTTCTGGCCAGCAATTTGCCTTGGGAAAATAGCGATTTTCAAAATCACGAAAAAAATTAAAAGTTAAAATCGAAGATGGGCGCCTAGTTTCTGAATATTATTGTAAAGATAAAATGACCAAAAATAATATTTGCATATTAAAAAATTATATACATATAGTATATATTAAGGATGTGGAAAATGGTCAACATTAAAAATAAGTAATTTGAAGCAGATAGCCAAACTTATAATAAAATCACCAGGGTGACATCCAGAAGTGCTAAATAATCCAAGACAGTGTGTTAAAAATTTCGTTAAAAACTTCAATTATTTTTGTAAATATATTTTTTAAAACACACATTAAATGTCCAACTAACCCCTCCCCTCCCCTCATCTTTATCTGTGCTGCCAAACTACGCATTCTGTTGATCACCATGATTAAACCTAATCAAGGATCATTGAGTCTAATCAAATTCGAATTAGATCCTGGTTCAACTCCAACCCGTTAATATGGAACTATCCTAAAACATCCAGTGAATCCAGCTATAGTTCAGATTTTATATTCCAGGTTCAACNGAATATTTCCCCACCAATTCAAAAAATATATAAAATTAAAAGCAATGGGAAAGGAAAGGAAAGAAAAAGGAAAAGGAAAGTTACATATTTATTGTATACATTATATTTAATATAAACTAGTGCTGGATTGTTAGTATTTTTCGAAGATGAACTAACAACTTTTAGAAATAAACACAAGACGGATGTCACACTCATAGCTTGGCATGGGATCCCTCTTTCACATAAAATCAATAAAATATTTTGGAAACTTTTATGTGAATTATCAAAATTTTCAAAATTATCAAAAATAAATGCTTTTATCCTCCTCGGATACTAGACCAGCACTAATGCATCTTCTTGTTTACAAATTCCGCCCAGAGAGAACTGGTTTCAATATGTACTTTCCTAGCATTAGTACCTTGACTGCATCTACTATCTAGGGCCGGAGGTAACTTTAGTTTAATAAAATCACAAAACCTCTTTTAAAACATGACGGCCTTTTCACTACATGGGGAAATTGAAATTCCTTTTCTTGTGGTTGAAATTCTGCGAAACAAAAAGACAGAAATTAGATCCAAAAATTATCAGCGAGTCTTCACTTTCGATCCCAATTTTCTTTTAAATTTCAAGTAAACTGCCCCTCTCGGCCCCCCTTCCCTGTCCCTAATCTAGAAAATAATGTTTATCTAAGGAATGCTAAATGCTTCCTATGGTGGTTGTATACTGTAGACTTGTAGATTATGGAAGTTAAAACCACATTTTACTCTTTCACAATATATTATACAACCCACAGATTACACAGATAAGACCTGTTCTTTTGCACTGTAGTCTTCTTTATCCCTGTTCACTCTGAAGTAAAAACGTTTGTGTAAAATGGCGTGAACCTATACAGGGCTACCCACAAAGGATGAGACTGTAAAGACGACCCAAAACTATAAAAATATGACAATTTGAAGCTTGGTTTTTGGTTTCTGCATTCAATTAAGTATTTTGAGTTTTAAGTAAATGATGAAGAAAATAAATAAGTAGTTTTTGGTCTACAAGGAACCCTGAATGCAAGAAAAAGGACTAAACAAATTCTGTACAATCGTCTCTAAAGTCTCATCCTTTGTGGGTAACCACGAACATGCACATGCAATCTCGATATCCACTATGTTAACTTTTAATTTGAGAGCAAATGCTTGATATCTTCATATTAGTTATACCCTGCAGGGTACGATCACTATGGGATATACGAGATGAATAAAATTAAACCTATAATATAGATATATGCAAGATGGAGTTCATGACCTGATCCCCAAATTCACAACATAAAAGTTCAATCAATCCTGAAATTTCTTTATTGTTTTCTCCATTCTTCTTTTATGTATTACTGCTTTCTTCGTTTTCACATTTTTCCCATATTCCACCGAGCTCTACCCCCCCCCCCCCC
>NW_019397267.1:20573-39889 GCF_000591075.1 Eurytemora carolleeae
CTAGTATTCCTCCCCCCCTCCCTTTATACTGCACCATAGTGCCCTAGTATTTTTCTAAAGTTCTGCTAGCGTGGGAAAGAGAAAAAACTTGACCCTTTGCCCTAAACTCTCTCTCTCTCTCCTTCAACTCTGTATCTCAGTACCGGGAAATTAGCTCTGAAATTACACAGGAAAAGAACCCTACAAAACAATACCTTGTATGCTCCCCCCAACCCCCCAACTTCATTCTTTTTAGTAACTATAGAAAGAAAAAAGTGTGGTTGTGAGGGTCAATCACTTAAACTTCGCCGTCGTATATTCTCATCTCCCCTGTAAACCCATAAGACCCTAATAAAAATAGTGTTAGGTATTTTTAAAATTTTCCCAAGGGCGACTTTCCAAGTGGCCATTTCCCAAATATGCATTTTCCTCGGCGGCAACTTCCCAAATTTTAGCTTAGGCCTTCTGAGGGATCGGAGGCTGCAATGGGGCTAAATGCTTCGGTTAGGATGGGCTAAGGGGCCGAGCACTGCGGATAGAACATGCCAGGGGGCTAAGCACAGCGAATAGGACAGGTTACTGCTCGAGAAGTTGCCCATTTGTGAAGTTGCAAATTGGGAAAATACCCTTGGGAAAGTAAAGCTAACATCATCAAAATATTTGCGCTTCGTGAAAATTTCTATCGAATTCTCAAAATTTACAACTTTTAACCCCCCCCCCCCCCCCCCAGCTCTGTATTCGTACATTACCAGTGAAAATATAATAAAATTGTCAAAATAATTTACAATTACAATTTAAGTATTTTTTCTTCTGGCAAATGAATCATTTTGCCAAAAAATGTCGATAATGTTTGCCCTCTGACAATAATTTCATTATTTAACAAACTTCATCGAAGCTCACTTTCAAAAATTCGATTCTCTTTTTAGAATTAAATTTTTGGTGCACATTCCATTTAAACTTTAAACTTTAGCAATTATCGTTTATTTTCCAAACTTTTTTACAAACATTTCCAAAATAAAATAAATATATTATTTCTAGTTTGGTTTTCAGCCGTTTCAGTGATAAACAAACTTTACAAAATGTAACATACGTATATAATTTAAAATATGAGAATAAAACTTCAATTTAAAATACTTTAATGTTTCATTAATTTACTGCAAGAAAGCAAGAACAGCTAAAGCAGGAAAAATAGACTAGCTTATAAACCTTAGGATTAGAAATATCTGACGTCACTTAAAAGATATTATTTTGAAAAAAGTTCTTGTTGAAATGTCAAATGAAAACTATTAATTTTGGCAACTTCAATTCCACAGGGATATTGAATCAAAGGATCCTGAAAAATCCAAAAAGTAAATATTTTTTAATTTATAATTTTTTTTCAATCATTTAGAAGCTATTATAAATGTATAATGTATACTAATATCTATAAAAATATCACAAATGTCCAAATTATTTAACACACAAGTTTCGTTATTATTTAGCGTTCTAATATAGTTCTATAAAGCAATAGCAACTAAAAAATTTACTTTTTCATAATTTTTCATAATTTTAAGATATTAATCAATATTTTAACTTAACAAATCCAAATCATGAGAAAACAAGAAATATTTTAACGTAATGTATGTTTATATATCTGAACAGTATCAGTAATATATTTGAGACTGAACAGGAATGGATGGCCAGGGTGGTATAGGTTCCTGTTTAAAACTATGATGTTAAACAGTATCATTAATATATCTGAGACTGAACAGGAATGGATCGGCCAGGGTGGTATAGGTTCCTGTTTGAAACTATGATGTTGAACAGTATCAGTAGTATATCTGAGATTGAACAGGAATGGATGGCCAGGGTGGTATAGGTTCCTGTTTGAAACTATGATGTTGAACAGGAGTAGGGCTGCTCCAGGAGTCAGGTTCCTTGTTTAATCTAACCCACAATCCACTCAGATCATCTTTCCTGAAAACAAAATATTTTACATATTTTTATTTATATTTATTGCAATTTTCAGTGAGCGTACATTTTGCCGTGTCTGAATTGCAACATTGTCCTTTAAACTTCTTCTGATCAAAAATTGCGCAGTAATCCCTCATTTTCTATCTTAATTAAACAAAAGAGAAGATAATTTCAAGAATTCAACAGTTCTTCAGACGGATATCCATTATTTCTTCCTCATTGTTCCATATATTTCTTTGATAATACTTATTATATTCATGTGTCGCAACTCTACAAAAGTGAATTAGAAACAATGGAGAAATGATCAAATTCAACTTTTTAAAGCTAAAAAACGACAATATCTTCCATATATTGATCAAATTAAGTTTGCAGGGTATCATTGTCAACATTTTAAATGGAGACTCTAAATAACTAAAGGGAGTGTTCCCGGAAAATGAAAGAAGGGTATAAGGTATGAAACGTAAAGATGGCTATACCTGTAAAACCTGGGTTGATTAGACCCGGAAAATGAAAGAAGGGTATAAGGTATGAAATGTAAAGAATTCTACCTGTATAACCTGGGTTGATTAGACCCGGAAAATGAAAGAAGGGTATAAGGTAGGAAATGTAAAGAATTCTACCTGTATAACCTGGGTTGATTAGACCCGAATACAGAAACCGAAGGATAAGGATCCTGCTTAATCCTCTTCAACGCTGATCTTAGTTGAGGAAGGAAGGAGGGAGGAGAAACCTGAACACGGAAACTTACGTTTTATTATTTGATTTGATTTTCTAATCCCTATATCTTTGCAATGTCGTAGACCTTAGATATTTCAAACATTTCATTCTATTACCTCAAATAGTTTAAGCTTGAAATATTAAAAGGTTTACACCATCAGGTTGAAAAAATATAGGGATTAGAAAATGATAGTTTCAGGCAAAAACTCAATTCCTTTGAGTTACTTCAGTTCGGTAGTAAATTTTAAAAAAAGACGATAGAAAAATGTGAAGATACACTCAGTGTTAGATTAGACGCGTTATGGAACTTGTGTCCCCTAAAATCAGGACTAAGCTAAAATATCGATTATTTATTTATAATGGTTGGCTGTCTATTAAAGTGACTTCACGAAGTAAACAAAAGAGAAAATAAAGAAAATTGTCAGAATTAAGCAGTTTTTAAGCTTGATGAGAGAAAGGAAGAAAGGGTACCGTGGTGAATGAAGTATGCACCTTTTTCATAATTTTAACTCTATAACTTTTCTGTTACCTCTGGACAGGAGGAGAGACTCTGTAACAAGAAATCATCTGATTGTTGTAACCAGATATACAGCTCGCATAGGTTCATAACTGAGCAATATAAGTTCATAACTATACAATTTGCAATAGGTTCATAACTGAGCAATATAGGTTCATAACTATACAATATACAATAGGTTCATAACTGAGCAATATAGGTGCATAACTATACAATATACAATAGGTTCATAACTGAGCAATATAAGTTCATAACTATACAAATTGCAATAGGTTCATAACTGAGCAATATAGGTTCATAACTATACAATATACAATAGGTTCTTAACTGAGCAATATAGGTTCATAACTATACAATATACAATAGGTTCATAACTGAGCAATATAGGTTCATAACTATACAATTTGCAATAGGTTCATAACTGAGCAATATAGGTTCATAACTATACAATATACAATAGGTTCATAACTGAGCAATATAGGTTCATAACTATACAATATACAATAGGTTCATAACTGAGCAATATAGGTTCATAACTATACAATTTGAAATAGGTTCATAACTGAGCAATATAGGTTCATAACTATACAATATACAATAGGTTCATAACTAAGCAATATAGGTTCATAACTATACAATTTGCAATAGGTTCATAACTGAGCAATATAGGTTCATAACTATACAATATACAATAGGTTCTTAACTGAGCAACATAGGTTCATAACTATACAATATACAATAGGTTCATAACTGAGCAATATAGGTTTATAACTATACAATATACAATAGGTTCATAACTGAGCAATATAGGTTTACAGTTATACAATATACAATAGGTTCATAACTATACAACATACAATAAGTTCATAACTATTCAATACAGGTTCATAACTATACAATATAGGTTCATAACTATACAAATATATATTAGGTTCATAAATGAACAAATATATGAAAGGTTCATAACTATACAAATATATAATTGGCTCACAGCTATGCAATATCCAATAGGTTCATAACTGTGCAATATACAATAAGTTCATAACTATACAAATATACAATAGGTTTATAACTTTACAAATATATAATAGGTGCATTACTAAACAAATATATATAGGTTCATACAAGTGCTTTTTTGACTAATTTATATTAAAAATTGTTTTACCTAAAAGGTCCAATTCTTAATTCCTCTCTGTTCACATCGTATAGATCCATTAGTCCCACGTGTTCTCCACCTGTTAGTGTGCGAGCCATACGTAAATCCATATCCGGTCCCTAAATCAAGAATATCAGTATTATTATATCATTTTGATCCGCCCTTCCTACTGAAAAATAACAGCTCTGCTTTTTCTTGTGAATATGTTCAAAATGGGACCTGATGTTAAAAATGTTGTGGCAGTTTTAATATTCCCATGTTTATTTGGACACTTTTGTAAATAGCATGCTTAACCTTATCTGTGAACTGAGCCGGAAAGACCTCGCCAGTCTTGACGTTAACTCCGATCCCGTAGACCAGTGGCCAAGGAGCTCCGCTTCGCCGTATTGTGCACACTTCTCCTACACAGCAGGTTACCAGCTCTAGGGTTGTTCGAACCCGATGTAGTGTACCTGGAATACAGAATACAATCAACCAGCTCTAGGGTTGTTCGAACTCGATGTAGTGTACCTGGAATACAGACTACAATCAAATATGGTTTGATTAATATTTCAATCCGGCTAATCTATAAATATAAGTAGTAATCTCTGCTTCTCTGTTTTCTCTTGTATGTCCTCAATGTCAAGAACCTCTTGACCGATTTGCATCAAATTTTGATTGGGGAACTCGGGAGAACCACGGGAATGTTCTAAGCTTGGTCTAACAATTCTAAGTTTGGTTTCCAAGGTAATCTATTATAAAGCTCTTTGTGCATATATATATATATATATGTACGGCTGGGCCAAATCGATTAATTTTTTGGGAGCCTATGGGCCCATGGGCACCCTTAGGGTAACATAGGCTAAAAATTCGGTTTTTCTAAATTCTAAATTTTCCTTTTTGTTAGTAAAATTCCACGGGCACCGCCGGGCACTTCAGATAGTCTTATAAATATATGTATATGCAAAAAAGAGCGTCAAATTTGCATGTGCGATTTTATTTAAATGTGTGTTATCTAGATCCGGCACAACCTTAACCTAGTGAGAGAAAGATAAAAAAAGTAACATTCGCCCCCTTTGATAAAATTGGATAGTGGCATTATTTCTCAGATTAAAACTAAGGACACAGCTTGGAGGTCGTTTTCAGCTAATTGTTGGACGATTTTTGAAATTCCACAGGCAACGCTTGGATAGTTTAATAAATGGCTAAAACATACTTAGACAGGAGTGAATAAGAGCCGCTGAAAGTCCTTTTGTATCTGAGAAAGCTCCCACTAGATGGAGTTCAAGTCGACCCTCATATCCGTAGGATAAGGTAGAGATACGCTGGAGCATGGCCACCAAACCTTCCTCGTTAACCCGGTCAACCTATATAAAGGATATATTATCAATCAATTACTCATCTTCATATACAACAAAAAATTCTGGAAGATAAAAGATTTTAGGGGGACTTTAACCCTTTTAAATATTTTATGATTATTTGAAGTTTACCAAGGATGAAAGTTTAATGAGAACAAAAGTTAATTAACAGGAAATATTGTCGTCTTTATCTTTTCTTTCTATAATGAATATCGCTGACGATGTTGCAATTTCTAACTGATTTATTATAGAAACCTTTTTAGACATCATACAATTGTAAATATTACAAAATATTTAGCGTCATTAATAAATCAAAGCCGAAGACGACAATCATTCCACTTATTTCTGCTTTCTATTGCTACAAAACACAGAGTAAGCCTCAATTCTAATTTAACAACTTTGAAGTTTTAATCTAAATGGACGGTATTTTAACCTTATCTTTCCTGGAGGGGGGGGGGGGCGAATTTTTTGCACATTTTTTGGTTCATAACTAGATTTCGCAATAAATATTTAGATTTTTGCAAATTTGCCATTTTTTGCAAATTATTGACGTCAGGCTAAATAGGGTTGAGTGCTCCTCAACATGAATCCTTTAGTTAACCATATCGTTAATCGTTTTCAATTTCGGTTTCTCTTTTAAGTTGACTTGAAGATTTCAGTAGCAGAGACGAGAAGGGAACCTGACAGAATTAATCTTTTTTTCAAAACATCCTCCTCATTTTTAGTCTTATAAAGGTTTATATAAAAGGTACCGTTGTAAATCGGACTTATCCAACCTACTGAAATGGAAAACAGTTAAAATATCCCTTGTTAGCCCTTGCATAGTATTAGCTGTTCTATTAAAAGTTTAACCTGAGTAAGGCCGACTGCTCCGCTGCCTGTATGCCTGACTAGAATAGCAATATTACTGGTGAAGTCGTCTGTACCCAGTATAGATATTTTAGTATCATGAGGGTAGGTGGTAGCATATTCTCTTGTAGATACATATAACAGAGAACTAGGTCCAATAACCTAAATATATATTTTAGTATCATGAGGGTAGGTGGTAGCATATTCTCTTGTGATACATATAACAGAGAACTAGGTCCAATAACCTAAATATATATTTTAGTATCATGAGGGTAGGTGGTAGCATATTCTCTTGTGATACATATAACAGAGAACTAGGTC
The DNA here is from genome assembly GCF_000591075.1 of Eurytemora carolleeae. Lineage (NCBI taxonomy): Eukaryota > Metazoa > Arthropoda > Copepoda > Calanoida > Temoridae > Eurytemora > Eurytemora carolleeae. The sequence goes on from NW_019397267.1 coordinate 27,403, forward strand.
CAACAACCTATATATATAGTTTAGTATCATGAGGATAGGTGGTAGCATACTCTCTTGTTGATACACATAACAGAGAACTCGGTCCAACAACCTAAATATATATTTGAGTGTCATGAGGGTAGGTGGTAGCATATTCTCTTGTAGATACATATAACAGAGAACTAGGTCCAATAACCTAAATATATATTTTAGTATCATGAGGGTAGGTGGTAGCATACTCTCTAGTATAGATACATACGATATACCACAAAACTCTGAAATAGGAAGACGACTTTAAGAATTAAGTTATAATTTTAACTAGTTCAATGAAAATGAGCCACAACAACTGGGCAGTGTAAACAGACCCATTTCACTAAATTAATTATTTCATAAGTGTCTGGTAAGAAGTAAGACGATTTGCTTTGTAACACATCAATTATCTAAAACCTTTTTTCTAAAATTTTTCACTGGTTCATTTTCCTTGGAATTTTAGAAATATTTACTATTGATTTTGATGGTTAGTTTATTATATCGTTAGAACTGAAAAGGGTCAGCCCAGATCGAAATATATTTTTGTTTAAATGTGGAACTAACACCTACTTTATTTACGCTTTTTAACAATTAACGCAAAATATGTCTTTTTTCAAGGAGTACGTTATAAAATCTAAGTTGTACAATGCACAACAGTGAGAACCAGAAACAGCGAAAAGGAAATCATATTTTTTTATCTTCATTTTAAAGGAATTTTTAATTTTCAACTGATTATTTCTTCAAGCGTGTCCTGAGATCGCCGGATCGGGACTTATGTGTGGAGAATCGTGAATTTTGTACGCTTGATCTCGATATCCAACACGGACACGTTTAAATTTGATATGAAATACTTTATCCCTCAGTTATGGTTTTCCCTGTAGGGTTTGACCATCACGAGATATAAAAGGATTTAAGGATTCAGGTCTGCACTAGCTGAAGCTTTCAAAAAGTTTTGACTTCAAAGCAATTAAAAAAACGTCAGTATTTATAGGAATACAAATTGCAACATCCCATTACATAATCAAAAGAAAACAACAATTATTCCACTTTTGTTCTGATTCCCATTATAGATGCTGGGTTATCTACAATATACGAGAATTAAATTATGGGAAATATCTAATTGTTATATTGATATATTTCTTAGAAGGCTCTGCTCGATGGTCATGTATATTTTTCCTTGGCAAAAATTCCACTGATTAGAATGAGGCTTGTTTTACAGTTGAAGGGAATCATAACTTTAAAGAAGCAGAGCTGAAAACTTTAGAGTGAGATATCCTTAATCCCGATTAATCAATCTGAGTATTCAATGGATACACTTTTGATTTTCTTCTTAAACCACTTTTTCTTGGATATTGTAGAGAAAAGTCAAAAACCGTTTTTTTATATAAGAGAGTCCCTCCCATTTTTGTATATTAATCTTAAATGGCGCGCAAAATTTCAATTTTATCGGCTTCGTATACTCGACTCTGATTGGTTGAATTTTATACACTTTTCAGGATACAAGTACAAGATTAGGTTCGTCTCGATGTTAAGAAAAGAGAGGATCAATCATTAATCTCGATATTCACCATTCTAAAGTTTTCAACACAGATAGCATAAGTTCCAAACTGTCTTCTATGAAGTCATAACACTAGTAATATACAGCAAATGAAATTAATGCGTGTTCTGTATAATGAGATATATATAATATTTCACTGCACTGTTGAAGAAAGACTTTAATATCTAAACTAATAAATAATGCATGTTCTGTATAATGAGATCTTTATAATTTACACTGCACTGTTAAAGTAATAACCCCTGGCAAAAACTAACCCTCCCTGGATTTTTTTTACATGGTATTTGGTCATTTGATGTCAAAACCATGACCAGCTGAGAATGAAAATTGAAATCCTATAATTATAACTTCTCTAATACAAGAGCTATTGAAAAAAAGTTTTTAATTTCTAGTGTGTAACTGGTTATATTTTCGTTTCTAATACTTGTGCGTAGAATAAAAGCTAGAGGAGCTACGAGGTCGCAAAGTCAGACCAGTAATGTTGTTTCAATTATTCCTCATTGCTTGTTTGTAATGATGATCAAGACCAAACCATATTCTTCTCTCTTTAATTATAATCATAACTTCTCTAATATAAGAGCTATTGAAAAAAGTTTTTAATTTCTAGTGTGTAACTGGTTATATTTTCGTTTCTAATACTTGTGCGTAGAATCAAAGCTAGAGGAGCTACGAGGTCGCAAAGTCAGATCAGTAATGTTGAATAATTTTGACCTTCTCCGTCAGTTCGTAGTAAAGGTAGGAAAATATTGAAGAGCTAGAAGGTGCTGGCTCTCTCTCTCATCTTAATCTTTCTAGGGTGCAAGGGAGGGAAGTCTCCCTAATATTCCTGGGGGACAACCCCCCTTCCTTAGAAATATTTATCGTTTAAGTATTGGAAGTTAGGCCAGCTTATATACTAGTTTATTTTGAATATATTAATTCAGATTTTTGGAGTACCGTGCCGTACCTACACAATCATTTTCTATTGAACGTTTGTTTGTTTACATTAAACTATTTAGATGCTTAGGTTGTTAGGGAAACCCACAAAGAATGAAACTTTAAATCTTTAAAACTATCACGGTTTCTTCTGAATAACTTAAAAATGGCTTACATTAGAATGCTTAAACTTCTTAACTTTTTCCACATAATTCATTGTTGTGAACAAATTTTGCTAATTTTTTTTTTTTTTTGATGCATAGGGTATGGTGGAGAATGGTCAAACGGTGGGTCGGTGTTTCAAAAAATTCAAAAGTTCTTAATTAAGGTACAGGTCTAAGACTTATATATTTGGAAAGGCCTTGAAATATAGATATAATATAACATGTGTCATATGTTAATATTTTTCAAAAGTTAAAATAACTTTTTTTAAAAGTTTCGACATGCTTTTTGAACTTTTTTAAAATCTTCCTATACACCCTAACCATTAAAGTTAGAGGTCTAACTTTTTTTTAATGAGAAGGCCTTGAAAAGTTGGACTAAGGACATGTATCACACTCCCCTATCTCAACTCTAAGAGCAAAATCATAAGGGGGTTGAAAACATCCTCCACCCCACCTATATTAGACAAAAATAGCCCAATCGAGATAGGGTTAAAATATTTAGCAAAAAAGGTTTAATTAAGGCATTTAAGAACGACTTTTAACTAAATATATAATTATTTGAAAAATAAAACAGTTTTATTGAACCATTGGTTTAAAATTGTTTTGGTTAATTTTGATATATTTTTGGTTCGTTTTTGACTTGTTTTTGACTTGTTTTTGGCTTGTTTTTGGCTTGTTTTGATTCGATTTTTTGCATTTTTTTTTTTTCGGGTAACAATGTTTATAATTTAGACATATCTGATATTTTTAAAATCTGTAAAGTCCAAAAATCGTCTAAAACTAGAAAAAACGATTAACAACATGACTTTATACGTGCAGTGAAACAGTATAACTCATTATCTATAAAAATATCGGAAATGGGAAGAGGGGGGGGGGTTATACAGGACTTTTTTTTTGGGGGGGGGGAAAGTAAGCTTTGGGATAAAGTTTGAATCCTTCTTGAAAGTCATAAATTTCCTATTACTGAATAAGCTCGTGAATATAAGACTACACATATATGTAATAATTTCTATTAATATGTATTTGGTTTGATTGAAATTTGAAGAATATTTTTTGTTGTTGCCTATGTTAGTCTCACAGCACTCTAAAAAATTGTCAGCCCATTCGGTCCAGCCGGTTGGCCAGCTATAGCTGACATATATATATATATATATGAGCGAAGAGCTTTATTATTTAGTTTAGTGAACGAAATTGTGATACTAATAATTAATTGAAATCAATTAAAGCAATTTAATTCATTTATTAAAGTGTAACAATATTAAAGATTGAGCATCATATATCATACTTTTACACTTAAAATTTAGGACTTTTGGGATGTAATTGTAAATCTTGGGATCAAGCATTTATCCTCATTTTATGCATGCAGATCTACGGATTAAGTTAATTCCTCTCCGATGTCCCATGATGGGCATACCCTCCAGGGATAAATTTGATTTAAAAATTCCCACATTATATATTGAGATCAAGAGTTCAAGATTATGGATAATCCACACAAAAGTTTGCCCATTAAATAAACTTATTTATTGTATTTCATTTTGTCGTAAAATTGAGATTATCAAATCAAAATATAAATCTTTTATACACTTTTTCAGTCATTGAAGAAATAAGAAAATAATCAATATATCTTGTTAAACCCAAAAGTAACAAATTTTTGCTGGGTAAAGAAGTTTTAGAAACTTGTTAGTTTTTATCAAGTTTGCAGTATGCACTATGCAGTATGCACACAACTCTTAATAATTAAGCCATGATAATCATGCTTATTGCTTATATCTTAAATGTTGACGATATCCAATTGTTAATGAACTCTAACATTACTTTTATGTACAATTATCACATTACGTGCATGGGAAAATTTTAGAAGAATTGAATTATTATATATGGTAACGTCTTACCGGAGGGGGAGGGGGTATGTCATTAGGGGGGGAAGGGGTTGAGACTAATCGATTAGTTTCAAGAACAATGGTTAACAATGCCCCTTCATGGGTTCATTTAAAGGAGATAATTTCTAATTTCCAGGATGTATTTCTGATTTATCGGCACCTGGAGAATCTGGAGTTATATTTTGTATCACTGTGTTGAACTGGGGTTCATTGTGTAAATTTATGTTTTTAAATTCCTGAATAGTTTGATCACATGGTTGAGGTATAACTGTGATAGTTTGGGGACCCAAGGTTTGAAGTGTCGTGACAGTACAGAATATTTTCATGAATTTTAAGTCGTGACTGTACAGTATTTTTCATTCATTCCGCCCAGCGGAGCCGGATATCCAATCAAGGATCAGTATTCGAGTTCATCCATCCAATCAGAGGGCACGGAATTAAATGGTTTATTTTCCCGTTCTTTTCCATTGATTCCTTTAGGCCTATGAATGGCCTTAGACCGTTAAAGCTAATTTTCTGATAGTGTGAATACAAACTTTTCGTAATAAAGATTTAAATATAAATAAATATATAAATATTGCAGTTTTTAAACTTCACATATTACTAAAAAAGAATTAAAGTAAACATTTACACGTTTCACTTCTCATGTGACGATCCTCAGTAGTCAAAATTCTTTGAATATGATATAAGAATTAATATACTGATGCTGGAGAAGCTCCATGTATAAGTAGTGAGATCTTGAAATATATGATATAAGAATTAATATACTGATGCTGGAGAAGCTCCATGTATAAGTAGTGAGATCTTGAAATATATGATATAAGAATTAATATACTGATGCTGGAGAAGCTCCATGTATAAGTAGTGAGATCTTGAAATATATCAAAATATTTAAATTTGAAGCTAATATTTTAAATAGTATATATATATACCTTACTATAAAAGAATAATAAAAAATATTCATTGGAAAATAAGTCAAAATACGAAAATGTAACTAAGCTAAACGCTTGGTAATGATAAATTATTATTATGTATAATGTGCAATAACGGGAAAATTTGATAACTCTCATTAAACTTGAATTGGATTTTTGCCACTAACCAATCTCTATATCTTTGTAACCCAATGTTGTAGAACTTAGATATTTCAAACTATGACTGTTGATGTATCAAATAATCTAAGTTTGAAATATCAAAGTTTTATCCCATCAGGTTACAATGCTTTAAGGCCAATACAACTTAAGTTTGTGGCCATTCCCTCGTAATATTTGTTCGCAACCTCGTGTGACTATCAATATATTACCGTGTCCTGATATGGAATATTTTAATCACGCGAAGTTGCTATAGACATATGACTTTTTTGCGTCTCTCTAAACACCCATGTATGCCGATTCCAGTAGCGCCAGATCCAATCAGAGGGTTCAGTCATGTGTTTGGTGTCTATTCTGAACCAAAAGAAATTACATGGCAGTATCATCTATCTTTCTATCTATCTCATCATTCAATCAGAGATAAATCCTTATATCGGGGCTAAACAGTACATGGAAATATGTACTTCTACTGTAACTGAAGTCTAAAGGGATTTAAAGTGATATTTTAGGTAACCCTTTAAAGTTGTGACGACCGATCCACATGAATTATATAGATTTCCATATTTCTTTTTATTTAAACTGTTTATTTTCATCTCTCTGCAAAGCTAGGTGATAAGCGCATATATTTATTGCTTACAAGAAACAATGGAGAAATTATCAGTTAAACGCTTTTCGGGTCAGAAAACGACGTTATCTTCCACATTTTTTATCAGATAAAAGTTTCGTATACGTTGTACATCCGGCTTTTCTATCTTTGCATGGAGGGTCACTTGAAATTACGCTTACAGTCCCTTTAAACGCAAAGTTTGTGCGCTATAATGTGCAATTCTTTGCAATTTGTTGGTGCATGTTTGCGTGCGTGTGTGTGCGGGGGGGGGTGTTTTTGTGTGAAGGTATATGGGTGTGTGTGTATGTGTGGTTTGTTGAGGTTTGTGTGAGCTGAAGAGATTTGAGTTTCCCATGACCTAGGGTCAGATTCAGCTCAACCATCGTTCAGCTCTCTACCTATACCCTAGCTCAACCATAGTTCAGCTCTCTACCTATACCCTAGCTCACCCATAGTTCAGCTCTACCTATACCCTATATAGTTCAACCATAGTTCAGCTCTCTACCTATACCCTAGCTCAACCATAGTTCAGCTTTCTACCTATACCATAGCTCAACCATAGTTCAGCTCTCTACTTATACCCTAGCTCAACCATAGTTCAGCTCTCTACCTATACCCTAGCTCAACCATAGTTCAGCTCTCTACCTATGCCCTAGCTCAACCATAGTTCAACTCTCTACCTATAACCTAGCTCAACCATAGCTCAGCTCTCTACCTATACCCTAACTCCACCATAGCTCAGCTCTCTACCTATACCCTAGCTCAACCATAGCTCAGCTCTCTACCTATACCCTAGCTCAACCATAGTTCAGCTCTCTACCTATACCCTAGCTCAACCATAGTTCACATCTCTACCTATACCCTAGCTCAACCATAGTTCAGCTCTCTACCTATACCCTAGCTCAACCATAGTTCAGCTCTCTACCTATACCCTAGCTCAACCATAGTTCACATCTCTACCTATACTCTAGCTCAACCATAGTTCAGCTCTCTACCTATACCCTAGCTCAACCATAGTTCAGCTCTCTACCTATACCCTAGCTCAACCATAGTTCAGCTCTCTACCTATACTATAGCTCAACCATTGCTCAGCTCTCTTACTTGTATGTCCAAAATGTACATGAAAAGGGCTACAGAAAACCTTAAGTGAGTTAGAACAGTAAAATAAAACTAATCAAGGAACAATTACCTCACTTGGTAATTATTGAGGAGTCTATTCCAACTGAATGTATTTTTGGTTCTAGGTTACAGATTATGTTTAAATAGACGTAATTACAAGTTTTACATCGTTATATATCAACGTAGTTAAGCTAATCACAATGCAGGTTTGAAGTAGTTATTTACAGACGTAGCTAGTTTAGGTTAAGCAATACAAGATCTGCGTAGTTACTGGTAAGCGTATTTAGATTTACTGACAATTTACAAAGTAATTTTTCTATATGTAACTATGAGATTTGCCACTGTATTTATTAACAATTGTTCAGCTATTCTTACAACCTAGATCAACCATAGTTGAGAAAGGCTGGAGTAAGGATAGAGTGAGGATAGATTGAGGAAAAGGTAAGGATGGAGTATAGGATGGAATCAGGATAGAGCAAGAGTGGAATAAGGATGAAGTAAGGATGGAGTAAGAATAGAGGTTTGATGGAGAAATAATTGAGGGATGGAGAAATTAGTGAGTAAGAAAGTAAAAATGGAGTCAGAATTAAGTTTGGATGGAGTAAAAATGGAGTAAGAATAGAGTATAGATGTAGCAAGGATGGAGTAAGTCAGTTTATATTTTATTGTATACAATTTTTCATGTCGAGGTAGTACTCTGACCCCACACTCACATTGTATTCTAATTGCCTTGAGATGTATTGGAGCCTATTTATTATAAAAGGATGAACTATCAAATCTAAAGGGAATGGTCTTAATATTTAACAATGTTCAAGAAAACGTGATTTTTTATCTATAAATCATGCAATGAATAGCGAACTAAGACTTCTATCTGCATTGGTTCTAAAAAAAACTTTTGACAAAAACTATAGTTAACTGGATAGTTAATAAAAATGAGCTTGTTTGAAATGGTTAATGTTGTGTTAAAATAAGTGATCAATCCCTTTCTTAGTTAGGGTTAAAGGGAGGAGTGAGAGGTGGGGGGTAGAAGAGCTCGTGCCAATACACAACAATGGATTAAATATGTTCAAAACATGCTAGATAGTTAGATAGATAGATAGATAGAGAAATAGATAGATAGATAGATAGACATATAGATGTGCCTCGCATTCCAGACATATCAACGATTCATTTATCAAAATCTGACAATCAAAGAAAATCAGACTAATAAATCAGGTTTGGTCAGAATTTAGGAGAAACTTTAACCATGGAATAATAGAAAAATGATTGGGATATGAAGGATAGGTAGGATAAGAGGAATGAGAGACCTTTGAGGATTGGAAGAATGAAAAGTATGAGAAGATGAGAAGGATGAGCAGGATGAGAAGGTTAAGAAGGATGAGAAGGATGAGAAGGATGAGAAGGATGAGAAGGATAAGAAGGATGAGAAGGATGGGAAGGATGAGAAGGATGAGAAGGATGAGAAGGATGAAAAGGATGAGAAGGATGAGAAGGATGAGAAGGATGAGAAGGATAAGAAGGATGAGAAGGATGAGAAGGATGAGAAGGATGAGAAGGATGAGAAGGATGAGAAGGATGAGAAGGATAAAAGGGATAAAAAGGATGGGAAGGATGAGAAGGAGGAGAAGGATGAGAATGATGAGAAGGATGAGAAGGATGGCAAGGATGAGAAGGATGAGAAAGTTAAGATAAATGAGTAGAAAAAGTAGAATAAGAAGGATGAGAAGGATAAGAAGGATGAGAAGGATGAGAAGGATGAGAAAGGATGAGAAGGATGAGAAGGATAAAAAGGATGAAATGGATGAGAAGGATGAGAAAGGATGAGAAGGATGAGAAGGATGAGAAGGATGAGAAGGATGAGAAGGATGAGAAGGATGAGACGGATGAGTAGCATGAGTAGAATGAGTATGAAGAGCATGGAGAGAAGGATGAATATGAATGAACCCCTTCTATTGAGCGCGTACGCTTGAATTATTTCCTGCTGTGCGTAATAATTACTCTGATTGGTTTATGTCAGTATATATAATAATAATATATAATAACTAGACTTCAATTAATAACCATACAGGGCGCTCTTTCTTACTATGGTGTGCGTTGTGCACATTAAACATGCTCTTTAAATATAATAGAAATATATACAAAATAAATACTAGTTTAAATATAATAGAAATATATGAAAAATAAATACATGGTTTAAATATAATAGAAATATATGCAAAATAAATACATGGTTTAAATATAATAGAAATATATAGAAAATAAATACATGGTTTAAATATAATAGAAATATATACAAAATAAATACATCGGTTTAAATATTTGTATCCTCCTCAGCCTCATGCAGGATTGATTATATAATCCATTAATGTCATCTATCTATATCTATATCCAATATCCGGGCGATACAGGACAAACTGGGACCGGAAAGGTTGACCCGGCTCGGATATTCAAATGTACTACGGCTGCCCGTGATTTGACAGTCTCCATAGTTCCGTCTAGTTGACAGTGAGTTACTTATTATTCGATCATAGATGTTATTAGTAGAATATTTTGAAATGACTTTAGGATTATCATTGACAGTAATAAATTAACAATAAATTGATGAAAATATATATACCATCTATATCTATATAAAATTGTAGGTATCTATTTGTTTGTTTGTTCGTCCGCTCATCTACATAATAAAACAAGACATTCGTATACCTTTTCCCTATCGCTGGCCAAACGGCTGCACTGGACCGAATGGGCTGACATTTTTTTGTGAACACTCATGGGTAGCCTGGGGGTAAGATATGCTAAAAAAATCAAATATTGTTTTTTCCCCATGAGCAACGCCGGGCCCTTCAGCTAGGAACTCGTAAATCCCTTGACAGATTTCTCTCGCTAGAATGTTTTTAGCTTGGTCTAAAAATGCTAAATCGTGTAGGTTGACTTTCATTGAGAAATTTTAGTTTCCAAGGAGAGCTGGGTTCCCAAGTCAGAAGTGTATTTCATCAATTTTTTATATTTTTATTCAACTACAAAGCATGAGATATTACAAATAAGCAATCACAAGTTACTATGCAGTCTGGACCCGCCTAACCAGGGTAGGTTGTTTTAATTGGTTGGCCCTTAGTTAGTTAACGATAATGAATATAATAGGTTACACACTTCAAATTATGTTTTATGTTTATATAAATATAAATATTTAAGTTTTTACTTTACTATCTGCACATCAAACATGAAATGCTGAAATGGCAAAAATTTTAACAAATTGAGAACACATTTACAGAGAACTCAACATTTTTTTTTCTTTATTGACAGTGTGTCTTAAAAATGATCAATTTGAAATTTAAGATTAATAAAAATATTTTATTTTACCAAACAAGAATTACCATTTATCAACTAAAATATTAGAAAATGTTTTGGAAAAGGTCAAATATGTTTTTGTGACATCTTGTGTAAAATCAGAATATTTTCTTTAAACTAGTTTTAATTATTTTCTATTTAACACGTTTTCTTTAAGTTGTAGATGTTTGAAAAATTATAATTTTTCGCATTTAAGACTTTTTTCTTATAAAAATGACCTTGTGCATCCGAAATATATTTTTTAATGATTTAAAAGCTTTGACTGTAGAGTAAATCATGAAAAGTTCCATTTAAGTATATATATTCAAGTTCATTTTATCCATTTAAGTAAATATATTCAAGTTTATTTTATCCATTTAAGTAGATATATTTAAGTTTATTTTATCCCTTTAAGTATATATATTCAAGTTTATTTTATCCCTTTAAGTTTATTTTATTCATTTAAGTATATATATTCAAGTTTATTTTATCCATTTAAGTAGATATATTCAAGTTTATTTTATCCCTTCAAGTATATTCAAGTTTATTTTATCCCTTTAAGTTTATTTTATTCATTTAAGTATATATATTCAAGTTTATTTTATCCCTTTAAGTATGTATTCAAGTTTATTTTATCCATTTAAGTAGATATATTCAAGTTTATTTTATCACTTCAAGTATATTCAAGTTTATTTTATCCATTTAAGTTTATTTTATTCATTTAAGTATATATATTCAAGTTTAATTTATCCCTTTAAGTATATACATTCAAGCTTATTTTATCCCTTTAAGTGGATGTTTGAAATTTTTATTTTTCGCATTTACGACTTTTTTCTGACCTTGTACATCTAAAATATATTTTTAATGATTTAACAGCTTTGACTGTAGAGATAAATCATGAAAAGTTCTCGCTGTTTATTTTATACATTTAATTAGATATATTTAAGTTCATTTTATCCCATTTAGTTGATATATTCAAGTTTATTTCATCCCTTTAAGTAGATATATTCAAGTTTATTTTATCCCTTTAAGTATATTCAAGTTTATTTTATCCCTTTAAGTATATTCAAGTCTATTTTATCCCTTTAAGTATATTCAAGTTTATTTTATCCATTTCAGTAGATATATTTAAGTTTATTTTATCCCTTTAAGTATATTCAAGTTTATTTTATCCCTTTAAGTAGAAATATTTAAGTTTATTTTATCCCTTTAAGTAGATTCAAGTTTATTTTATCCCTTTAAGTTGATGTATTCAAGTTTATTTTATCCATTTAAGTATATTCAAGTATCCCTTTAAGTAGATATATTCAAGTTAATTTTATCCCTTTAAGTATATTCAAGTTTATTTTATCCATTTAAGTAGATATATTTAATTTTATTTTATCCCTTTAAGTAGATTCAATTTTATTTTATCCATTTAAGTATATATATTCAAGTTTATTTTATACCTTTAAGTATATTCCAGTTTATTTTATGCCTATAAGTATATATATTCAAGTTTATTTTATCCCTTTACGTATATATATTCAAGTTTATTTTATCCCTTTTAGTATATATATTCAAGTTTATTTTATCTATTTAAGTATATTCAAGTTTATTTTATCCCTTTAAGTATATTCAAGTTTTATTTTATCCCTTTAAGTATATTAAAGTTTATTTTATCCCTTTAAGTATATTCAAGTTTATTTTATCCCTTTAAGTAAATATATTCAAGTTTATTTTATCCCTTTAAGTATATTCAAGTTTTATTTTATCCCTTTAAGTATATTAAAGTTTATTTTATCCCTTTAAGTATATTCAAGTTTATTTTATCCCTTTAAGTA
>NW_019397267.1:40073-88724 GCF_000591075.1 Eurytemora carolleeae
CTATCTAATCTAACATGTTCCCAGGTATCCTATCTAATCTAACATGTTCCCAGGTATCCTATCTAATCTAACATGTTCCCAGGTATCCTATCTAATCTAACATGTTCCCAGGTATCCTATCTAATCTAACATGTTCCCAGGTATCCTATCTGATCCTGTCTATTCTATTTTTTAAAGAATTTCGACTACTGAGGATCACCATGAGAAGTAAAATATTATGTTCGGTATAATTCTTTTGAATAAAATGTGTAGTTTAAAAACTGAGATGATCTATCTATATATATTTACTAGCTAAAGTGACCGGCGTTGCCCGTGAAATAAAAAATCGAATAAAAAAAAGATTTTAACAGTTTTTAGCCTACGTATGTTAGCACCAAGGTACCCATGGGTTCCCTATAACTAGAGCTCCTCAGTCAATATTTTAAGCAGATCAGTCAAGGGGTTCTTGAGTTATGACCGGACATGCGATCAAAGAAACAGAGATTACTACTTGGTTTGTCTTACTGTACTCTTGAAACGTCAAAACCTCTATACCGATCAAGCCTAATTTTATGGTGTTACTTACGTAACCCCAGGAAAAGGTTTATGGCTGTGCAAGTCGAAATTAAAAAAAATCCTCCAACAAGTTTTTAATAGAAAAATTTGGTCACATTTTTTAAAATTGTAACAAGAATTTTATACAAAGTTAGCAGTATCTTTATACCAAATTAATATTAGTCATTGTTCAAAGTAATCCAACAAATATTACTTTTTCAAAAAAATCTGAATTCCTTATCAAAACTAATAAGCATAAAAAAGCAATATTTGTTGTTATAAGAGCAATATTTGTTGCTATTAGAGCAATATTTGTTGTTATTAGAGCAATATTTGTTGTTTTTAAAGCAATCTTTGTTGTTATAAGAGCAATATTTGTTGTTATTAGAGCAATATTTGTTGTTATTAGGGCAATATTTGTTATTATTAGAGCAATATTTGTTATTATTATGGCAATCTTTAATGATATTAGAGTAATAAATGTTGTTTTTAAAGCAATTATTGTTGTTAATAGAGCAATATTTGTTATTATTAAAACAGTATTTGTTGTTATTAGAGCAATATTTGTTGATCTGGAGCCGAGTGTAATAGATGAGGTTAGAACTGGGACCTACAGAGCTCTCTTCCACCCGGAACAACTTATTTCAGGTGATAATCAATCAAGGAGTTAAAAAAGTAGTTCAACAAGTAGCTCAACAAGTAGTTCAACAAGTAGTTCAACAAGTAGCTCAACAAGCAGTTCAACAAGTATTTCAACAAGTAGTTCAACAAGCAGTTCAATCATGTAGTTCAACAAGTATTTTAACAAGTAGCTCAACAAGCAGTTTAATCAAGTAGTTCAACAAATATTTCAAAAAGTAGTTTAACAAGTAGTTCAACAAGCAGTTCAATCAAGTAGTTTAACAAGTAGTTCAACAAGTAGTTCAACAAGTAGTTCAACAAGTGCAAGTAGTTCAACAAGTAGACCGCAATTGTAAACAATCAGTTTTCAGATATAATTCTCCTCATTGCTGCTAAACCAACTCTTTTAATAGAGAACTGCTTTAAATTACTTATAAAGCCCTCCCATAAAAGTTCCATATTATTTACTTTTACTGATATAAAGTATGATTAAAATGAAACTAAATGTGCGCAGGGAAGGAGGATGCCGCAAACAATTATGCGCGGGGCCATTACACTATAGGAAAAGAGATAGTCGATGTTGTTCTTGAAAAACTCAGGTATTTAAGTGTTTTTTATATTCGACAAACAGTATTTCATAAAATCAAAGATTCGAATAAAAGATGCAAAGTGCTTACCAATTTGGAACTGAGTTTTTGTCACAAACTCTGATTTTCGAATCTCTATATTTGTGCAACCCGATGTTGTAGACCCTTGATATTAAAAACTATGAAGTCTAAGTTTGAAATATCAAAAGTTTGCACTATTAGGTTGCAAAGATATAGGAATTAGAAAGTTTGACTTTGTGGTAAAAACTCAGTTCTTTTACCGGGTATAAAACCAATCTTGGAATATTTGTGTAAAATTGAAAAAATATATATTTTATCACATTCTTTGCATTTATTAGGTATTATATTACAAATGTAAATATTATTTTAAACCTAGTTGATTTATTTATGCATCTTGCCAGCTTAAATACTTTAATAAAAATGAGTAAACATTTCTTCAATTCTGCAATCTTAAATTTTAGGAAGCAAGCTGAATCCTGCACTGGGCTTCAGGGTTTCCTCATTTTTCATTCTTTCGGCGGAGGAACTGGATCAGGGTTCACCTCTCTTCTTATGGAAAGATTATCTGTAGATTATGGGAAGAAATCTAAACTTGAGTTTTCCATATATCCTGCTCCTCAGGTTGGTTTTTATTATTATATTCTCTACATATCGTTCAATCATTAAACCCCTTTATTTCCTGTTTTATTTTACCTTTTAAACCGTAAGTTAAAGAGAAGATGATGGATAACTCATGCAATTTTTATTGAGCTGTTAATCATATCATAATGTAAATCGAAATGTGAATGGAGGACCATTAAAATACCTGAAAAAAGTACACGTTTTTGTATTGCAGGTTGCTACTGCTGTGGTTGAACCTTACAACTCTATCCTGACTACCCACACCACCCTGGAGCACTCAGATTGCGCCTTTATGGTAGACAACGAGGCTATCTATGATATCTGTAAAAGGAACTTGGACGTTGAGAGACCTTCATACAGCAATCTTAACAGGTCAGATTTTGATAAAATTTAAAAAATGTTTTTAGAAAATAGTTTTTTCTTCAGATTGATCAGTCAGATTGTATCAAGCATCACTGCATCATTGAGATTTGATGGCGCATTAAACGTTGATCTTACAGAGTTCCAGACAAACCTGGTTCCATATCCCAGGTAACAGAGTTCCAGACAAACCTGGTTCCATATCCCAGGTAACAGAGTCCCCGACAAACCTGGTTCCATATCCCAGGTAACAGAGTTCCTGACAAACCTGGTTTCTTATCACAGGTAACAGAGTTCCAGACAAACCTGGTTCCATATCACAGGTAACAGAGTTCCAGACAAACCTGGTGCCATATCACAGTTTACTTGGTTCCAGACAAACTTGGTTCATAACCCAGGTANAGAGTTCCAGACAAACCTGGTTCCATATCCAAGGTAACAGAGTTCCAGACAAACCTGGTTCCATATCCAAGGTAACAGAGTTCCAGACAAACCTGGTTCCATATCCCAGGTAACAGAGTTCCAGACAAACCTGGTTCCTTATTCCAGGTAACAGGGTTTCAGACAAACCTGGTTCCATATCCCATGTAACAAGGTTCCAGACAAATCTTGTTCCATATCCCAGGAAACAGGGTTCCAGACAAACCTGGTTCCATATTCCAGGTAACAAGGTTCCAGACAAATCTTGTTCCATATTCCAGGAAACAAGTTTCCAGATAAACCTGGTTCCTTATTCCAGGAAACAAGGTTCCAGACAAATCTTACTTTATATTCCAGGTAACTGCAAGGTTCCAGACCTGGTATTATATAGACACTAGGCATTCCTTATTACTTATTTTGATTTTACCTAATGAAATGACAGCCATGAATAAAATGATATTTATTTAGGATTCACTTCCCTCTTGTTACCTATGCTCCAGTACTCTCCAGTAACAAGGCAAACCATGAGAGCCTGACTGTGGCGGATATCACCAACTCGTGTTTCGAGCCAGTAAATCAGATGGTTAAATGTGACCCTAGGTTTGTCTAATGTTTGCAATAAAAACTATTAAAAGAGGAAACATAATGATTGATTATGAAAGTTTAAAATTCAAATAAACGTAAGTTAAAACTTACAAAATATCGCAGGTATTGTCAAAAACTGTTGCATGCCTGATTCACAACATTACCCTTTAAACATTTTTATTACTAAGAATGAAGAAGATATCGTTGTTGTTTTATCTGGAAAAAGTTGTAAAGATAACCACAGTTAGTTTTAGAATATCGATTTTAGGACCGGTAGAATAATAGACTTCATAGTTTTACTTCATAGAGTACCATTTAGAATCGGGCATGCCCGTCTGTAATTTGTAATTATGTCAACAGTCCCTTTAATTCAGTTAAATCTGATATTAGGCATGGGAAGTACATGGCATGTTGTCTCTTGTACCGTGGAGATGTTGTACCGAAGGATGTTAACACAGCCATTGCCTCGATCAAGAACAAGAGATCTGTTCAGTTTGTGGATTGGTGTCCCACAGGGTTCAAGGCATACACTTTACATAATATTAACTAATATACATCTTTAGATTCTATTGTATTGATTGATTGATTGATTGATTGATTGATTGATTGATTGATTGTCTGACTATAGTTGGTTTTGTATCATGCCTAAAAGGCAAAGTCCGAAAACATCGAAAACATGGCAAGCATGGCAAAAATTAAAAAGTTCTCCCTGACAAAAAGTAATACTTATATTTTGAGAAATGTTTTCTTTTTTTATCAATTGATTTCCATCTTTGATCAATTGATATCCATCTTTGATCAATTGATATTATCTTTGATCAATTGATATTATCTTTGATCAAATCAATTGATATCCTTTTTTGATAAATTGATTTCCATCTTTGATCAACTAATATCCATCTTTAAAAATTGATTTCCATCTTAGATCAATTGATAACGATCTTTGATCAATTGATTTACGCCTTTGATCAATTGATTTCCATCTTTGATCAATTGATTTCCAGCTTTGATCAATCGATTTACATCTTTGATCGTTTTATTTATAACTTGGATCAATTGATTTTTATCTTTGATCAATTAGTGAATTAATTTCCATATTTACTCAATTGATTCACATATATATGTAGGTTGGAATCAACTACCAGCCTCCAACTGAGGTTCCTGGAGGAGATCTTGCTAAAGTTGCTCGTGCGGTGTGTATGCTCTCCAATACTACAGCAATAGGTAAGGTTTTCATCAACATTTCAGGGGCTTCGCGCCATACTTTCTTGTAATATTACGTATACCCCTTAAATGTTGCATTTTCTCCTTGATAAACTTTTGTTCTCTACCATCTTCGTACAATAAATAACTTTCTAGCTGGATTCTGTATTATGCCACACGTACAGTATTTTAACTAATTAACTTGATTCAGTTTTATGTTAAATTTAGAGTATTTTGAAAAATTTATTCAGTGTAACATTTTTGAACTGTGAATTGCGATAAATCTTTCTTAGGGTCATATGAGGTCTAAATTTTTTTTATACGATCGGTTCAGCCGCTTTTGCGTTTTTGGGAGACAAACAAAGAAACAGACAAGGCTATTTACATATCACACTTTGATGGGTGGCTTTAAATTCATTGTTTTACAAGAAAGTTTCATTTCTCTAAACTAAAATTTCTCCCGCAAAATACCCCTTGTTGCTAAACCTACTACCTAGCGGTTTCTATAAGGTTTGACTCTGTTCAAATGTGTCCGTTAAAAATTTAAAACATAAGTTAGGATAAAAATTTAAAAAATTTCTCTACTGAAAGTATATGTTGTGTAGGTGAAGCATGGGCCAGACTTGATCACAAGTTTGATCTGATGTATGCTAAGCGAGCCTTCGTCCACTGGTATGTGGGGGAAGGTATGGAGGAGGGAGAGTTTAGCGAGGCTAGGGAGGATCTGGCAGCCCTAGAGAAAGATTACGAGGAGGTTGGTCTGGATACTGTGGATCCGGAGGACGGTGAAGGAGGTTTGGAGGAGTACTAGAAGTTTGGCCAGGATACTCTGGATCCCGAGGACGGAGAAGAAGGTCTTGAAGAAAACCAGTTTATTGAAAGTTAAAAATCTCTTAACTATAGTTTTTTATTCTTTTCTACTAACTGAATAAATATTAACTCTTAATTGGGTGTTGCTCAAGAGAAATAACTGGGATCTCTAATGAATGAAGTAGTTGATCTACGTTTGCTAAGTTGAACCTTTTCCCTACCAGTTGAAGAAAAGTGGTTCAAATTAGACTACGTAGTTCAACTACTTCTCGATATTCATAATTTGTTGTCTCCGGTTTTCTAATAAAATCAGAGATTCAAGGAATGAAATGATTCAAGCTGAAAACTCATGACTTAAAAAGCCTTACTATTCAAAGACAACTGTGGCCTGAGAAAAAGACAATTTATTATCATTTAGAATTCCAACGAATAATGTTTATCTATGATTATTCATTTCGATTCAAAAAAAAAAGATCTTAAAATATCTTTTTTTATGTTTCAAAAAACATTTAAAAAGTTGCGACCGTAAAAAATTGTTTAAAACCTAAAAATTAACTATATATATAATTCTAATATAAAAATTTGGTAAAAAGGCTCAAAAGATTAATTGTTCCAAATGTACAATTCCACTCATTCTTTATATTACTTATCAATAACAGAAGAATAAAGTAAAAAATGTTATTTAACATTACAATAAGATAACNGAATATAATATATAATATATATATATAATATTACGAATTGTAGCGTAAGAGTCCAGTATATTTATAGGTCTGGGCGGAAACGGCTTGACCTGTTTCTAACGTTTCAAATTAAACCTAAATTTTATTACCCAACCGGAAACACGCTCAATTACACCCACTTACAACTACTCACTCCATGCTATAGGTCTGGAATACCAAGATTTATTTTATGGAAGGGATTACTGACCTAGCAACCCAGACTATGCTCAAACTTAACATCTTCTGTCCACAAAACTGATTTAAATCAGGGTTTGTTATTCTTCACAAAGATTTCTTAAATAAATGTTTATAAGATTTTTCAACTAAAAAGGGAGCGTTTTTTTAAAAGTCGGCATAACTTTTACGTTCGAGAATTTTTGATTTTTTATTTAAATTTTAAGCTGTCCTATTCATATGGGTGGGTTTAAAATTGATAAAAGCTATAATATGTAATTTTTTTAAGTCCCGGTTCCATTCCAAATGAACAATAATTGAGTTTAAACTGACTGTAATTGGGCTCAAATGATGTTGGGGTGGGGGGTTGTAAATGGGGGAATGATTGACAGAAATTGACGAGGAAAATTTTCTTTATTAAGATATCAGATATCTTGTATTGTGTATTTTACTTATCTAACAATAGTCTGTTTATCATAAAGATGGCTTTTCAGTTTTTGAACAAAATAAATGTATTCTTGTATTCAGTTTTAAACATCTTTTATCTGAAGAAGAACGTCGAAATAGTACGGAATTAAGGGGAAAACCACACAAAGATGGATATTGGGCACATGGCTTTAACCATGAAATAGCCCATGTACCCTCATAGAATAATGATTAATTTTGCGAACAAATATTTAAAAAATTTTTGATTAGACATTTGTGAATTATTGTATGCAAATGTCTTTTAAACAAATGATTTTAAAATGCCATAGGGAGCTTTTTTCCAATTTTAACAATTTTAAACCGTTTTTTAAGTACCTTCTTCCTAAAGCTCCACATCTTACTACAAAACCTAGGGAGCCTCTAAATCCTCCAAACTCCCCCAAACTCCTCCAAGTTCCCTCAAAACCCAAAAAAATGTTGGGTTTTAAATAAAATCGATTATAAAATTTAAACCGTCGCAAATAAATCACGGTTGGGAGGAGGAGGGAGGCCCCCATGTGTATTTTTCTAAATAACTTAAAAGGGTGCTTAAATTAGAACGTTAAAACTTCTTCACTTTTTAAACATCATAGTTGTGAACAAAAATTGGCAATACAATTTTTTTGATGCATTGGCATGGGTGAAGAGCAGTCAAACGGCGGGTCGGTGTTTTAAAAAAATCAGAAATGCTTCATAACTTTTTAATAGCCAAGCTACAGGGCTAAAATTTTTCGACATACTATTTGTTCTTTTTAAAAATCCTCCCTTGTACCCTAACCATTAAAATTAGAGGTCTAATTTATTTGAATGATAAGGCCTTAAAAAGTTGGACTAAGGACATGTATGACTTTCCTCTATGTCAACTCTAAGGGAAAAATCATAGGGGCCCAAAAGGCCCAAACCTATATTAGACAAAAATAGCCGGGATAGGGCTAAACTGTAGAGAAATCTTACCTATTTCCGCTTCCCCCATTGGTTTATCCCAACAACCGAATTTCGTTTCTTCTTATTGGAGATTCTTTCAAGTTCCCGAGTTCCTGATGAGTTTCCAATTTATTCCGGACAGGAAATAAGAATAAAGGGAAGGGAAATGACGCTGGTCTGGCATGATAAAGCCAGTAGCACTGCTTTTTAGACGAGTTCGTTATCACACACGCACACTCTTTTGGTACAGACACACACACATGACTACAGTCAAAGAAAAGGGCAGAACAATGTCGTAAATTACAATTAAGCTTGAATAGCGATTAGTTTATTGTAAACTTTAGTCAAATTATATTCTTTGCATATAAATTTGGAGAATATTTGAGAAACTCAGTGCATTGCTTTATTGATTTTTATTCATATACAATACTACCCGGTTTAGGGTTTCCTGCAGCGGAAAGGGGAAATCGTTTCGTGAAATTTCACATTTTCCGTGAGAAAAAAAATATTCGCCGAAATTTTCGCGAAAAAGATACGAAAATTTCGCAAAATAAAATACAGAAGAAAATTGTTAATTATAATAAAATAAAGTTTCTAATGCTAAGCTCTCAGAATACTACAAGTATATGTTTCGCAATTAATTGTAGCAGCTTCTATAGCTTCGAATGTTTTTTTTCGCGAAATACTAACGAAAATTTTCAAATTTTTTTGCGAAAGTTTTTGTTCCCTGGAATCCCTAATCCGGTTACATATAAGAAATTCAAAACAATTTTGTTATTCTCAATAGATTTTTAACAAGAGAAGTAATGATTGAAAATCTACAATATTTTAATCTTACGTCCAATTTCCTTTAGTATGACATGATACGGAATTATCGTCCAATAAACTTTGTTACACCTTTTAAGCATCTTGCAGGTAGATGTATTTATCGGTTAAGAAATATTCGCCCTTAATTTACAAAAGTTTAACTGGTTTATCATTCTCAAAGGAACTGGAAGCGTAGTTTAAAGTGACTCTCTATGTAAAGATGGCAATGCCCTATTTCGACAGTACCCTTGAAACCTTAATCTGATAAAAAAGTGTTTATTTCTGTTCTTTCTCCATTGCTTATTACATATAAACAAGAAACCAGTCACTTTCACAGAGAAACCGCAAATGAAAAGTGCATGGAGGGTCACTACTAGGAATTAGGCGTACAATCCCTTTAACACTATTTTAAAAGGTTCCGGAAGTCCTTTACGGATCCAAAATGATCTGGAATAAATAAGAAACTCATTTCCCTGGTCTCAGGACTCCAAATACGCTTTGTCCGTGGAAACTAGGATGCCTGAACAAATATTTGGTCTTGGCCAGCTTAAAGGGAGTGTCTGGCTAGACATGGTAGTTGAGCTGAGAATGCAGTTCTGTAGAGAAATTATTTAGGATTTATTTGAGACCTATATGAGCCGGTTTTACGGTGCAAATCAGTTCATTCAGCAAGAGCGAAAATTCAATTTTAAAAATTTCGGCTCACCTACCGTGTCTACTGTTTATGCAGACACTACCTTTGATGTCAAATTTTCGTTCCAATGAATAAGTACAATTCAAAATCGTAAAAGTTCTTTTAAAAAGTCGGTTTTTATTTCAAACTCCTTTATATAATGTTGTAAACACAGCAATGTAGTAATTAATAACTATCTAGGATATTACTACACTGAAAGCAATAAGTCTTGAAGTTTTTAAAAAGGGTTCTGTCATTCTTGTACGCTTAAAATTGTCATATTTTAATTAGTAGAAAAATCTTAAGTGTCATAAAATGGACTTTTTAATACACTCCAAGTATGGCATTCATTTCACTATTGGACACATTGTGATTTAAAGGTTGCAAACTCTCAAGCAAAACTATGAGAATTTTGCCATTTACTTCTTAAAAACCAAAGCTAACAACAAGTGCTCTATAGTGCTAAAATGTTCATGTAAAGTGCTACGGATAATCATAATCGTGTTAAAGCGGTAATATCAAAGCCCAAGGCGTTGCGACACTTCAAAGTCGATCCTGTCTTTAAAAAATTGATGATACTTTACATCGACAGGCTTAATCTATTTGGATATCAAAAATAACTTTTTAGATCGACTTTTATTCTTTTGTTTATTGGAATTAGGGTTTTCAAAGCAAGCGGATTTGTCCGCGTAATTCCACACAATTCCGAGCATTTTGTGAACAGTTACACACTACAGAATTCCGATTGGAATATCATGCACTGTTGTTTTCTTATTTGAATTGAATGAAATTTCTAGACCGTTTTTTAATTGTGTTTTAAACCTGGAAATGTACATTTTGGGCCTGATTCTTCTTTTCATATTTTTTCCTGGATGATGTACATCATTTAAACTCTTTCCGTATCTGAAATATTTAAATATACACATTTTAAATGTTTAAATTTCTCTTTGTTTTTACCTTATAAACAACAGACGGGGGTCTACAACTGACGCAGGAAGATAAGAATAATCATCCATTTCATAATATTTTTCCTTGCCATCGTGTTCAGTATTCATCTCCAAATCAGAATTACACAAGACATTTCTTTTGCAAGGGACTAAATTGAAATCCTTCATGTCAAGAACCTCTATTTCCCCCCTGGTCCGGGTTTTTGCATTTTCTCGTAACAAACCCAGGTTTTTCCCCCAGCGGAACGGACTCCGTTTCCCAACATGCCCGAAGCTGAATCCGCCAATTTTCTTAAGATATTCCTCATCAGCCGACCTGCTGCTCTTCTTCTCCTGGGTGTTCAAGGCCGTGTTTACAACATCCAAAGGTTCCAAGTTATCCTCAGTTCCACTTCTTTTACCAATAAGACCAAAACTGAATCCTCCAAGAGTGTTAAGGTCAGCCTCCTTGAACCCACGTCTAGTCCTGGTATTAAAGGGTTCTTTTGTGTTCATTGAATTCATGTCAGAGGCAGTAATAACCAGAATAAACTGGCATGCAAGTTGTCTTCGTTCTATTTGTTAAAGGGAGTGACTGGCTATGTATGCTAGTTGAACTGAGAGTGCAGTCTTATAGAGAAAATGGCAGGATTTATTTGATACATTTTTATAATCTATTACTGCTACATGAGACTGAAATTTCTGACAGATATACAAAAATGTTAAATTCTTAGCGACGTTTACAACTAAAAGATCAAACATAAACAACTTTTATTTGTTTCATGGTTATTGCATAAACTTGTATAAAGTTAAAAATTTATCAATTTCGGTTCGGTCCGTTATGTTCTAAAAGTGTTGAGTAAAATATTGAACTCTGCACATTTTGTACCTCAAGAAATAAAAGGCATTCAGAAAAGGAATTTCTTATATATCTTTGCATCTATCTATGTCTTAGATCAGGTTGCAAAGGTATATAGGGATTAGAAACCCTGAGCTTATGCCAAAGATTCAATTCCTTTCAATTCTTTTGTTTCCATAAAAAAGTTTGCTAATGACCTTTTATAAATAGTAGCTTTATCGGTCGTTCCATATTATTTAATTACTTCACCCTTATTCGTAAAGGAGCCGAGTTTTTGCAATAATCTCAAACTTTATAATACCTATATCTTAAAACATGATGATGAAAACCTTTGATATTTATTTATTCGGACTGAATTCATAGTTTAAAATATCAGAAGTCTACAACTTTGGTTTCAAAGATAAAGGGATGAGAAAATCTGGGTAGTGGCAAGAACTCAATTCCTTTCCATCGATGTTTGCATACGTATAATTTATTTATTTTTCAAAAACGCCTCCCTAAACAATATTTTTTATACTTAGTAAATAATAATTTGAAGGACTGTGTTAGCATGATCAGCCTAAAAATATCAAAAACTACAAATATTTCCTTTTTTACCTCCATTTCCTTTTTTGCTTTGTGGGCTCCAGCTCTTGCGACTCCGCCACTTGTTCCTCCATATCATCTTGATACATCGGAGGGGATTCCATGAATTCGTCTTTATACATCGGAGGAGATTTCTCTGAATCATCTCGATAAATCGGAGGAGAGTCCAGGGAATCATCTCGATAAATTGGAGGAGATTCCTGTAAATCATCTTGATAAATCGGAGGGGAGTCATCTGCGTAATCACCTCCATCTCTTTTAAAAGTAAGCCCCTTGATGTACCGAATGACACTTTTGCTGTCCCAAAACTTCTCAGGTTCCTCAGCTATTTTATCCGTAGGATTTATACGGGTAATGTCACCTTAAACAAAATTACACATCATACTTTTTTCATTGAGGTTTCAAATGTGTTTTAAAAACAAAACTAGTGAACGAAATCTTTTCAAGAAGCAGTATGCTTAGTTTCAAGTGACCCTCCATGCAAAGATGGCAATGTCCGATTAACAAGGGTACTCTTAAAAGTTTTCACTGATCAAGGATGGACTAGATATTAATGTTTATAATTTTAAAAACTGATTATTTTCAAATGCAGTTTCTCTATTGCGGAAACTGAATAGAAATTTTCAAAATTAAACACTCCTAATTCTAGTAAACATCGCTTCCAAATTATTATTCAGATCAAGGTTTCAAGGGTAAAAGTTCTGAATCGGGCATTGCCATCTTTGAAATAAGGGTCACTTGAAATTACGCTTACAGTCCCTTTAAGATAAATTAAAGATTAAAACTTTGAGAGGATATCTTGACACAATTCTTTATGAACTTCTGATGAAATATCAAAGTTTATTAAAGGGAAATTTGTCCGTTTCTACTTTTTACGCTGGCTTTTCCTTTAATTTTAAGTTTTGTTTCTACCTTTCATTGACCAGACTGAGGGGAGTATACCTATCCCGGGTCCCCTAAACTTCAATATTTACTTATCATTTCAAAGTGTTTTTGTGTAAATTTTACAATAAAAAAAAATAGAATATAAATTAAATAAGTTTAGCTAATATTCCCTGACAGTGTTGAGGTTAGAGTTAGGAAATGGATCTTTGCCTGAAAAGTTAATTTGAATAATTTTTTATTTCTTCAATATTTGAATAATTATTTCCCTAAAAATAGTTTAAGTTTAACGTTCTATTTGTTGCAAACATACAGGTTGGCGTTATTTTTTTATTTATAATTATTGTTTGTGAATTAAACATATTTTAAGGTTTTCATGTATTTTTATTTGATTTTAGATTTGTATAATTAAAACTATTTGAGTCAATGAGAGTAAACCTTGTTTACATTTCCCTGTAACGTACAGGGTGTCCCACGAAACATGACAGTAGCAAGACTACTTGAAGGTCGTCTTAATTTTTTATATATTTGCTGCATTTATTTGTTAACCTAATTTTAGAATTAAATAATCACAAAATACCCCTAGTCCTGGCATTTCCCAAATGTAATCTGCCTTTTTTGTGTGTTCAATATTACTCGAGATATGAAGAATTTCGTTCTGATATCGACAATTTTGGTTGTATTTAACAAAATTGAGATCTGTTCGAAATTCTTAATATTGACAGCACATAAAAGGCAGACCATATTTTGGAAATGCCAGTAGCAAATAAGAAGAGAAGCAATAATTTCAAGAGAAAAAAAATTAAAAAGTTAAAACTAATTTTGTAATTGATAATTAAAAAAGACAGCAATCATGAGGGAAGTTCCATTTTTCAATTTCTTCAAAAGCTGGGTCTTGAACCGCTGAAAACCTAACCATTTGTCCTCTTTTGATATTTCAAATAATTGTTTTACTTAAGGCTATAAAGTGAGGTTTATACTTATAATTTGCTTAATTTTCAAGGGACTTTAATTTTTCAGAGCCCGCGATTTAAAAGCTTCGGCTCGAGTCTTAATTCCTTAAACGCAGCTTTAAGACCCAATCTTAGACCCAACTCTGACGACAGCTTATGTCACGTGATTGACAGCTGCGAGATCTTAGGCTAGACTTAAGGAGTTAAGCCCAATGAAAATAAAACCGACCTTGGTTGGTTTTAGTGAACAATAAGGCTCAATGTTGGGTCTTATTCTCATCAAAACCCGGAATGCGCCAATTCCAACTATGAAAATCCGCCAAATACAGAATTAAACCGGTTTTACGAACTAAATTCTGTTGAAAAATAGATGCAACTCAAATCCGAAAGCCCGAGCCGTATATAAGGCTTAACAACAGCTTAGACCCGAGTCGTATTTTCTTGAGCTTTTTAAATCGCCGGCTCTGAACTCAGTGTTTCAAAAAAGATATTTTGACACCCAGAGTAAAATTGATTTGTTTGAATTTGTTGAAAGTTTAAAAATCATGAAAAAAAATCTTAAATAACATTAAAAATATTTTAAAGAATACTTTAAAACTGGTGCACGGGTATATTTTAACATTTTTATCATAAATGTGTCAAAAAGTTTCACCCTTACAGTGATACGATACAAATTTGCGTGCTGAGTGATTTTAAAAGTAACCTTGAGGTTGAATGGGGACGCATAAATAGTAGATCTTCACTTTTCTGAACATCTTCCCAGGAGGACAGACATTGTACAGAGAGAAGCTAAAAAAATTTAAAATGATAACAATAGTAATAATGATAGCAATGATAACAATTATAACTATGATAACGATAGCAACAATGATATGATAACAATGAAACAATGATAACAATGGTAACAATGAAAACAATGATAACAATGACAACAACGATAACAATGACAACAATGATAACAATGATAAAAATGGTAACACTGATAAAAATAATAACAATAACAATTATCACAATGAAAACAATAATAATAATAACAATGATAACAATGATAACAATGAAAACAATGATAACAGCAATAATAACAACAATAATAACGATGATAACAATGATAAAGATAATAATAATAACAATGATAACAATAATAACAATGTTTACTATGCTGACAATGATAACAATAATAACAATGATGACAATTATAAAAATTTTAACTATGATAAAAATTAATATACTTTATAAATTGCTGAACAATAATGACCTATTAATGTATCCAGCAAAGGAGAGGATTAGTAATATTTTGAAATGATGTTTAAGCATAGAACCTCTCATTGAACCTCCCCTTGAACCACTCATGGAACCTCTTCTAGATCCACCAGTGGAACCTCTCATGTAACCTCTGCTGTAAACTAAAGTAAACAATTAGCTCCAAACTAATCCTGGACTCTTAAATACCAAAATATAATCCGAATAGACCTGGGCATACAAAGAATTTAATGTGAATAGACCTGGGCATACTAGGAATTTAATGTGAATAAACCTGGGTAGTCTAAACTAAACTTGTTTAGTCTAGACTAGTCTAGTTTAGTCTAGGCTAGTCTAGTTTAGTCTAGGCTAGTCTAGTTTAGTCTAGGCTAGTTTATTTTAGTCTAGAATAGTCTAGTTTAGTCTAGACTAGTTTATTTTAGTCTAGACTAGTCTAGTTTAGTCTAGTCTAGTTTAGTCTAAAATAGTCTATTTTAGTCTAGACTAGTCTAGTTTAGTCTAGACTAGTCTAGTTAAGTCTAGACTATTCTAGTTTAGTCTTGACAGGTCAAGTTTAGTCTAGTTTAGTCTAGTCTAGTCAAGCCTAGGCCACTAAATCTAGTCTAGTCTAGTTTAGTCTAGAATAGTCTATTCTAGTCTAGTCTAGTCTAGTCTAGTCTAGTCTGGTCTAGTCTAGAATAGTCTATTCTAGTCTAGTCTAGTCTAGTCTAGTCTAGTCTAGTCTAGTCTAGTCTAGTCTAGTCAAGTCTAGTCTAGTCTAGTCTAGTCTAGTCTAGTCTAGAGAGCGGTAAATCCTACCTAACAAAAATAAACCCCAAAATTAAACTTTTAAAATTTGTTTTAAAAAAATTGTGTCATGTGTCCATCTCTACTTAGTAAGCCTGTCAATATTCGTGCAGAAAAGCATCAACAAGCTTATCTGGACAACATAACACG
The DNA here is from genome assembly GCF_000591075.1 of Eurytemora carolleeae. Taxonomy (NCBI): domain Eukaryota; kingdom Metazoa; phylum Arthropoda; class Copepoda; order Calanoida; family Temoridae; genus Eurytemora; species Eurytemora carolleeae. The sequence continues at coordinate 56,002 of NW_019397267.1, forward strand.
GATTAGTCAAAAAGCCAATAATTAATAAAATAGAAATCCATTTTTTTGTATAACGTTTTCACATTTCTTTGTCAGCAAACTTTTATTTTTAAGTTTGACGTTTGTTGTGTTTTCGGATTAACCAAATGGGGTAAAAATAACATCGAATCCGGCTTGAAATGTTTTTTGATCTCTGTAATACTCGTCTTTTTCTTTTAATCAAAAATACTTTACGTAAAGATAGTTAAAGTTTAATTTCAAATGTTTGACAGTCTTGTAATAGATTACCAAGAGAGGAAATAAAATAGATAGATAGATACAAAGTCGGCCAGCTACATGACTGGAACTGTACAGAGCGATGTAATTTCCCGGATTTGTGAGATTGAAATGGTAAAATCTATCTTGAGCTCAGCGGTGGGCCTTACAGACGACATGGGAACAGTTTTAATTTAGTTTTTTTTTAAGATTCCTGGTCATGGCAATATAAAACTCTGAAACACAAACTACCAAAAATACATTGTTTTTTTTAGGTAATTGTTATCTAGAAGTTTTTCTCAGTTTGTATTACAGAAGTTTTTCTCAGATTGTATTACAGGAGTTTTTCTCCGATTGTATTACAGGAGTTTTTCATGTGGTCTATCTTCTATCTATCTATCTATCTATCTATCTATCTATCTATCTATCTATCTATCTATCATACTGATGATTGCATAAAAGCATGAAACAATTTGTTTATGAATAAAATGTTATAAGAAGATTGTTGCGTTTCAACTGATATATCTATGTATATATGTATCTATCTATCTTTCTATTTATCTATCACCGTGAGAAATATATTGACCGGGCGAACAAATCTCCAAACATCTCATTATCCTAACCCTTACTTTTCTATATCTTTCTATCTTTTAAATTTTTTAATTTCTCTCATTAATATTGTGTATATATTTATTATATTGTTATATTCTTCTTTCTATCCATATTTTCATATTTGCATTGTTTTCTTTAAAATTCGGTGAATATACAAAATTTCAAACTAACAAGAGAATTTTTAATTTTACAAAAAGTTATTTTTTAGTTAAAAATGTCAGAACAAATAAAAACTCGAATAAAAAAGTAAAAAACTTCTTCTTCAAAATTTATTAAAAAACAACAATTAATTCGGTGATGGTGATGGACCAAACCTCTGTAGAGTAAAAAAGTAGATGTTAGTTCCACATTTATTGAAAATATATTTCGGTCTGGGTTGACCCTCGTCAGTTCTAACGATATAATAACCATCAAAATCGGTAAAAAAAAAAAAAAAAAAATCACAAGAAAATAAACAAACAAAAAAGATTATTCAAAATAAAAATTTGGGCTGTTAAAAGGGAAACGAACTCAGACTATAAGCTGGAAAAAAGATACTTTGCAAATATTCACTTTTTTAAAAATTTTTTAAGGACAATATATGCTTTTCTGAGTGTGTGAAACAGGCATTATTGTTTTTAAATTTTATTATTTTATATTATAATCTATGGTGTTTACTCATGGATTGTAAATAAACTCTTTTATAATAAATTGTTTGATTAGATAAGTAAGGTTTTTACCAGATCTGCCAACCCTAGGCCATACTTCTTAATACCTAGTTAATCATTGTAATTATGTAAAGTATAAAAACTTTAATTTGGGTTTGTATAAGCTATATATATACTGCTTCATATACACTAAACCATTATAGTTTACTTATACACCTCCCTCTGTTCCATTTATACCCCTCCCACTCTTTATCCCTTCCTCGATCTTCCCCCCTCATTAATCCCCCCCCCCTATTCAACCGAACTAATTAGTATTTTACGTTATAGAGGGTCAAATTAGTTTAAACTTAGGTCTATAGGGGTTCTCAGAATAAACTATTTAGCTAAAAGGAGCATGCACGTGAAACTAGATAGAGCTATACATGTCCGGGCTGTATCCTAATAAAAGGAGCACATAATAAAAGAAGCACGTGAAACTAGATAGAGCTAAAAATGTCCGGGCTGAATCCTAATAAAAGGAGCACGTGAAACTAACTAGAGCTATAGATGTCCGGGCTGAATCCTAATAAAAGGAGCACGTGAAACTAACTAGAGCTATATATGTCCGGGCTGTATCGTATTAAAAGGAGCACGTGAAACTAACTAGAGCCATATATGTCCGGGCTGTATCCAAATAAAAGGAGCACGTGAAACTAACTAGAGCTATATATGTCCGGGCTGTATCCTAATAAAAGGAGCACGTGAAACTAACTAGAGCTATATATGTCCGGGCTGTATCCTAATAAAAGGAGCACGTGAAACTAACTAGAGCTATATATGTCCGGGCTGTATCCTAATAAAAGGAGCACGTGAAACTAACTAGAGCTATACATGTCCGGGCTGTATCCAAAAAAATGGAGCACGTGAAACTAACTATAAGAGCTAAACATGTCCGGGCTTTATCCAAATAAAAGGAGCACGTGAAACTAACTAGAGCTATATATGTCCGGACTGCATCCTAATAAAAGGGTACGTGAAACTAATTAGAGCTATACATGTCCGGGCCATATCGCCATAAAATTAGAAATATTTGCATCAAACAAAATACAATGTAAAAGCGCGAAAAAAGCCTGAATATAAGACAAATGTTCATACTGTTAATATTCTAATAAACATACTAAGAACATGCTTAGATATTCTTGTAACAACCCTATTCTTACGGAGGAGTGGTTGGGGGGGGGGGGAATTTTATCATCTGCTCAAGTTCTTTTGATCTAAAAAGCATTGGTTTAAGGGTACTCAAATGTTATGACTTTTCTTAAAGGTTCTCAAGGTGATAGTTACGAATCTTACCTCAATCTGTTGCGTTTATAATAAGGAGAAAAATGATAAAAACGACTCATACAGGAGCACGTAGCGTCCAGACAAATTCAAGAAAGTTGTAATATTCGACTCGGATCGTAAGAAAAATCAATTTAATTCCAAACAAATCAATCAACCTATAATCCTCGATTCCTTTTCGTCAGTTCTTTAATTAGACATCACATTTTGAACAAGACATAAGGAGATGATCAATTAATGCGACAAAGCTAGTTTTGACTTTGTTATCTGGAAAACTACTCTCGTATTGCTTTAAAGCAAAAGTAAGAGAAAAGATATTAGAAATACAAAATTGGTATAGATCTTCTCAATAGCTATTTGATATAAAGAGTAAAGATTGAAAAGATGTAAGATTTTGATATTTTTACTTTAGTAACGTGACCGCCTGCAGGGGTTTGAAAAATAAGGAAAAGAAAATACAACGCAATTGTATTTTTTCCATCATTTTTTTAAATTTTAGATTCTTAAACCTAGTTTTCAGTGCAGAGTGCTATATATTAATAACATAATCGAGTGTAAATGATCTCAATTCTGTTTGAACCATTTCTGAAATTGAAAATATTTTGTTTATGGTCAGACTTATTTATTAGAGCAATTTATTTCTGGGTTGAAAGTGCACTGTGAGGTATAAGTACTCTTTAGAAATAGATGGTTTAATGATGGAAGTGATAATAACTAAAAACATAAAATAAAGTAATAATATAAAACACAGTAAACAGATGACTTTATTATAACACGTAAAGAACCTTTCTAATAAAAATTACGTTTCTTTGTGAATTTTCGCATTAAAAACTCTAAAAAATTGAGTCTTTGCCACAAACTCTAATTATCTAATCCTATATCTTTATAACCTAAAAGTGTAACCCTTTGATATGTCAAAATCAGAGTTTGTGGCAAAAACTCAATTTCTTCAAGGTACTTAAAGCTTTAAAAGTTAAGAACGTAAGTTTGCCAATATTTCAATAATATATATTTTTATGAATTATTAGTTGTAACTATGAGTCAGGGATTCATTCAAAATTTTCGAGTAAACGAAGACAAGCGTAACAAAATTTTAACTGAAAACCAAGAGGCCACAATATTTCTTAAATAAAAGATGGGTTTTATCTTCTTTTAGATGCAGGGGTGGATACAGGATTTAAGTGAGGGGGGTGCTAGATTTATTTCGGGACAAAAAAATCCAGATTTAGAAACCAAAAGACGCGTCGCAGGTGAAAATATTTTTAAGATAGATATTTTTTCTGTTTTGCACTAGGTTTCCTTTCCTTTTAATGCTCTTGAGGAGCTATTCTTAAATCTCAGGGGGTGCAAAGGTCCTGCCGCCCCCCCCTGTATCTGGCCCTGTTCAGATGTGTAAATTGGTCCAAATTCTCCGATATTTTTAAACAAACAGCAACAAGAGACCACAATTTAAATTTCTGCGTGACTTAGTAAATTTGAGACTAAAAAGCAGGTAAAGAATCACATTGAGCCCCCTAACTCCCTACACGTCTGATATAAATCATATACTTGAATAAAAATAGTGTAAACGAGTTCACAATACAACGGGTTAAAACTGTTACTAATGTCACCGCTAGGTGATGCTAGTGTAACCGAACGTGTAACTTGATGTCGGGAATCATGGAACAGTTTTTGCCTTTCCTTTTTCTTACAAAGATTGTTTGTTTTTGTGAAAACCTCGACAAATGGGTGAAATATAGCCTGGTGCGCGTAAAGTGTGATTAGGGCGCGTGTTTGTGCGTGTGTGTGTGTTTGTGAGGAGAGAGTGTGGTGTATGGATGTGCCTGGGTTTGTGGTATAATGATAAGTTATTGGGGGGTCACAACCCCCGCATACCTTCACACTAACACACACATACATTCACACAAACTAGGAATAGGACTAGGACTAGGAATTGAACTAGGAATATGTCTAGAACAAGGACAATGACGAGGACAAGGAACATTAGAAGGACTAGCACAAGGACAATAAATAGGACAAGAACAAGAACTAGGACTGAGACAATGACTACGAAAAGGACTGAGACAAGTACTGAGATAATTACTTGGACAAGGACTAGAACAATGACTAGGACAACGAATAAGACATGGACTAAGACTAGGACTATTACAAGGACTAGGAAAAGGACTAGGACAAGGACTAAGACAAGGACTGAAAAGGTACAATGAAAAAGACTAGGACAAGGATAAGGATTAGGAAAATGACTAGGACAATGACTAGGATTAGGACAAGGACTAGTACAAAGACTAGGACAAGGAATAGGACAAGGAATAGCACAAGGACTAGAACAAGGACTAGAACAAGGACAAGGACAAGGACTAGGACAAGGACTAGGACAAGGACTAGGACAAGGACTAGGACAAGGACTAGGACAAGGACTAGAACAAGGACTAGGCCAAGGACTAGGACAAGGACTAGGACTTGGACAAGAACTAGGACAAGGACTAGGACAAGGACTAGGACAAGGTAGGCGGATGGTGAGTTATTTATAAAAAATCAATTAAGAATTCTGTGAGCATACTCCACAGTGGTATTTGAGTGTGAGATTACATGACATTTACTGTACTTATAGACGGGAGTTACGGAGTTTAGATAGGAATGCAATGGGGGGGGGGGCACACCCCTTCTTTGTCCCCGCCCCCCCCCCGCCTCTAAATTATAAAAATAAATATTTTATCAAAAATTTAAATGATTAATTTATAAAAATCGGCTGTGGATTTAAAAATATTACAATCTTTTAATTATATTTTGAAGTTTTAAACTTTGTACTGCACGATTTTACCGGGAAAGTATTCAAACAAAGAATACCAAAGTCCTATTGAGGTTTTAGTTTTATATTGTCAAAGATTTAACTGGGACCTAAATTACTATTTCTAAAGGTTTGAAAGGGTTTAAATTCCTGTCTTTCTGTGTTCATGGTTTAAACTATTTACAAGCCAAAACTCAGAGATAGAAATTTCTGATACAATTTTATTTTTTGTAACTTTTTCTGCACTCATGGATATTTTGAGTTTTTAAAAACATAATTTAAAAAAATAATTTTTTGGTGTAAAATTTTAACTTGTTCTGAAGTTCTGGCCTCCCCGTAGTTTAGGGTTAGTTTAGTATAGATTAAAAACGTGTCACCACTCTTAACTTTAATTGTCTTCTCCAGTACTAAGTTTCAGGGGTACAGTGTCAAGTTCTTAGGGTCTCGTTCATACAGTTTTAGGGGTTCAGTGTTAAAATATAGGGGTCTCGTTCATACAGTTTCGGGGTACAGTGTCAAGTTCTAGGGGTCTCGTTCATACAGTTTCAGGGGTACAGTGTCAAGTTCTAGGGGTCTCGTTCATACAGTTTCAGGTGTATAATTATGTCACAGATTAAGGGTTCTTTAAATGTCCCGTCTTAGGGGTATCTTGCTATTTCTACTATAATTCCCCTGTCTCCCATGTATACTATAAAACCCCTGTCTTGTGTCTCCCATGTATACTATAAAACCCCTTTCTTGTGTCTCCCATGTATACTATAAAACCCCTGTCTTGTGTCTCCCCTGTATACTATAAAACCCCTGTCTTGTGTCTCCCATGTATACTATAAAACCCCTGTCTTGTGTCTCCCATGTATAATATAAAACCCCTTGTCAAGTGTCTACCCTGTATACTATAAAGCCCCTGTCTAATGTCTACCCTGTATACTATAAGCCCCCTGTCTAGTGTCTACCCTGTATACTATAAAACCCCCTGTCAAGTGTCTACCCTGTATACTATAAAGCCCCCTGTCAAGTGTCTACCATGTATACTATAAAACCCCTGTCTAGTGTCTACCCTGTATACTATAAAGCCCCTGTCTAGTGTCTACCCTGTATACTATAAAGCCCCTGACTAGTGTCTACCCTGTATACTATAAAGCCCCTATCTAGTGTCTACCCTGTACAATATAAGGCCCCTATCTAGTGTCTACCCTGTATACTATAAAGCCACTGTCTAGTGTCTACCCTGTATACTATAAAGCCCCTATCTAGTGTCTACCCTGTACAATATAAGGCCCCTATCTAGTGTCTACCCTGTATACTATAAGGCCCCTGTCTAGTGTCTCCCCTGTATATTATAAGGCCCCTGTCCAGTGTCTACCCTGTTTACTATAAAGCCCCTGTCTAGTGTCTACCCTGTATACTAATAGACTCCTGTCTAGTGTCTCCCCTGTGTACTATAAGGCCCCTGTCAAGTGTCTACCCTGTATACTATAAAGCCCCTGTCTAGTGTATCCCCTGTATACTATAAGCCCCCTGTCTAGTGTCTACCCTGTATACTATAAAGCCCCTGTCAATTGTCTACCCAGTATACTATAAAGCCCCTAAAGGCCCCTGTCTAGTGTCTACCCTGTGTACTAATAGACCCCTGTCAAGTGTCTACCCTGTATACTATAAGGCCCCTGTCTAGTGTCTACCCTGTATACTATAAGGCCCCTGTCAAGTGAATAAGAAGAAAATACCAAACATTTGTTCTTTGGTCACACGTCCGGTCCCTTCAACAAACAAAACATTAGTTAAAGAACAAAATGAGGGATAAAATGAATACAAAATTAGATTTTTGAAAAAAAATTGATTGAGAAATATAAAATAGGAAAATGATCGATTGTTAACACTAAAACCTAAATTTGCTTAATTGGGGGTATGAATCTATGTTTAGGCTGCATGCAAATTCATATTAATAGCCCAATTTTAGAGGCTGGGCCTGGACCAATTCTAAAAAAATGCGAAAAGTGCTTCGAAAATTTTTAAACAAAAAAAAACAGCCTCTTTACCAAGCAATTTTTGGGTTTACTGCACAAAAATTCCATTTTACCTTTGTAAATCAAATTTTTTAGTGGAATTTTTGTTATCAAATGAATCAAATTCTTTCCCCCCCCACCCCCACCCTCAAACCTTTCGTTGCTTGATAAATAAAGTATATCCTAATATCTATCTATCTATCTATCTATCTATCTATCTATCTATCTATCTATCTATCTATCTATCTATGTACCTCGATTATGAGTATATATATAGTTACAGGCCAAAGGCAATGGTTTTATTGATGACGATGATTAAGGTTAGACGATGGCCTGTTATTTCTTTATTTACTAACAGATAAACACGCGTACTGCAGAAGCTCATACAATACACCCATAACCAAGCATTCTGTACGTATGACCGAAGGAATTGTGAGTTTTGTTGAGAGTGAAGACACGTTAATATGTGTTCAATCATAACAACTCTTATTGAAGAACAAAAATGTTTTGAATTACTTAATTTGTATCTTCTTTATACTTGTGCGTAATATCAAAACTATAGAGCAGCTACGAGGTCCAAAGTCCTACCAGTTTTGTCGCAAAAAATTGACTTCCCTCTACTGTATAGTACAGTGTGATCATTATTATGATCAATATTTTAATCTTTTCTGAGGCCCAAATAGATTATCAAGTGCAATAGGTGGCTGCAGAGAAATGGATAAATTATATACGACGTCACAAGTGTCAAATATAACAAAGAAAACGAAATGTTCTCACATTATTTGACATGTTTTTCAAGATTAAATAAAAAAGTTTAAAAACAGAAAATAAATAACACATAAAATTGCACTTTTTCACTGTAAGAAAAGCTCTTTATTCTAAAATTGTCATTATTATTAATAATTTTGTCGGACATTATACTGAGCTGACACTTGTGATGTAAGAATACAGCTGTACTGAGAGTGTACAAATACTACGTTGCCATCTATTGTACTTAACAATCTATTTGCTGAGGCCGAATTTAAAGAATTTGAGCTGCGGCTCAAATATGGTTGGTTCCACTTAAAATTGTATTCAATGTTTCAAGATTTAAACCGGCGCTCAATTGAATTCTATTCGAAAAAGGATTTGGACGGGAGGGGGGGGTTATGTATAAATACTTTTATGAAAACCTTCCAGCTTCCTTCCAAAATATGTTTAATTCTTTAGCTGAACCAAATAGAACAAAATCATATAAACTTGAGCGAGTTCTCTTTAAAACCCTAGAAAGTTTTCCCTCTGCCTTATTTCCAAAAATATGGAATTCTATTGAATTAGAGCTTAAAGAAACTAAATCTGCAAAATCGTTCAAAAGAAAAGTCGCCAAGATCTATTTAGATAGTTATGCAAATTATATCTGTAAAAAAAAAAACTGTGTATCATGTGGATAAACTTAGTCTTTACTATCTTCTTCACCCTGTAGTTCATAAACATGATTCTAATAACTTATGTTACCCTCTGTTCCAACCCTTACGCTGAGTATCCTCCCTTTTCTTTATACTCCCTCACCTCCTCCTTACCTTTTACCTGATTTATTATCATTCTTATGTTTAAAATGTACAATGTACATTGTTTTTATCTGCAATTCTCATTCGTTTATAGTGGGCCAACCAATTAAAACAACCTACTCTGGTTAGGCGGGTCCAAACTACATAGTAAATTGTGATTTTTTATTTGTATTATCTCGTGCTTTGTAGTTGAATAAAAATATGAATATGAATGTACAGATTCTATTTCAGATCTTTCTATGATTAGTTGCTACAAGGTAAAAGTGTAATACGGTTGTTTTATTGCCAACATTATAGTAATTGTAATTAAACCATTAGATTATACATTATTGCACACCAGGATTCTTCTATCTATCTATTTATCTATCTAACATCTATCCATCTATCTATCTATCTAAATATTTATCTAAATAGCTATCTATCTATTTATCTATATATCTATCTATCATCTATCTTTCTATCTATCTATCTAACTAACTATCTATCTATCTATCTATATAACTATCCCTCTAACTATCTATCTATCTATTTATCTATCTAAATATCTATCAATATAACTATCTATCTATCTAACTATCTATCTATCTAACTATATATATATCTATCTATATATATCTATCTATCTATCTATTTATCTATCTATCTATCTAACATCTATCTATCTTTCTAAATATCTATCTAAATATCTATCTAAATATCTATCTAAATAGCTATCTATATAACTATCTATCTATATGTGTTTCTGTTTGCCTGTCTATCTATCCAGGAAGTGATTTGACTGAGAATTGGGTTGAATAATTGGAATAATTGGTCTGAGGAATGGGTTATGACAATAATGCACAGGTTTCATGCCGTAATATCATTACACAACTAGGCTATCAGACCGGGCGTTCCGCGCATATCTTCTATTTCAACTTTTAATTGTTGCTCAATCTTTCTGAATTTTATCTTCAGTGAAGCAGAATTAATATTTTTGGCGGATTTACAATTTGTTTGCGCGCGGATTTTCAAAATTTCGCGAGGGTCATGTTATTGTATTTAAATGGTGTTGTAGTTTCTTTATTACTATTGTTATTTCAAAATCTTGACTTTTGCTGTTGACAAATAATTTGTTAAATTTCTCGTCTCAATAAATACTTTGTATTTTCAATTTAACAAATTTTTGTTATTATTGCCTATTGAATTAGTTTATAATTTATTAGTTAAATCTGTCCTAGGACTGAGGAAGATGTAAAAAACATTGAAATATATTTCCTACTTTGAAGTTGTGCATTCTACAGATAGAATATACTTTTAACCAATTCAGATTTTTGCAGTTGTTTATTGAACTAGAGAATTATTGAGTTGTTAATAGACATCAAGGATCAAGATTCAAGACAACGATTATTTTATACGATATTACTGGGACGTCTTTAAAGCTTTTTTTGTAATAGCTCATCTGAAAGCAAACTGCAATTGTAATTTGATAATATGAACTTTCGATAAAATGATTATAGGGCAGCTGTTCAAAAATCAAAAGAGTTTTTTATTGAATGGAAAATATCGAAGAGTATAAAAAATATAAACAAAAAGATGTGAAAGGAGGGAGGAGTGNAACTAGGTTGTTACTAGCCGCAGGGCAGGGTAGGTTGGTTTTGTGCCTTATGAAGATTCTGACAGAACATTTCTCTGAGTTAATTTTACTCAATTAGAGGAGGGAGGGTAGAGGGGAAAGAGGGGGGAAGGAGGGGTGAAAGGGGAGAACTTAGAAAGAGAGTTATATAGATAGATATTTAAAATCAAACCATGCAAAGGAATTGATTCTTCGAAACAAACTCTAATTTTCTAATCCGAATATCTTTGCAACCCAATTTCCTGGACCTTGGATATTTTAAACTATGAATACAGATTCATTTTTATTGAAATATAACAGTTTTTACACCTTTAGGTTGAACAGATATAAGGAATTGAACAATTTGAGTTTGGGGCAAAGACTCAATAATGATGAAGAGAAGGTTTGTATTCTGCTACATGATGAAGAGAGGGTTTGTATTCTACCACATGATGAAGAGAAGGTTTGTATTCCACTATATGATGAAGAGAAGGTTTGTATTCTACTACATGATAAAGAGAAGGTTTGTATTCTGCTACATGATGAAGAGAGGGTTTGTATTTTACTACATGATGAAGAGAAGGTTTGTATTCTACTACATGCTGAAGAGAAGGTTTGTATTCTGCTGCATGCTGAAGAGAAGGTTTGTATTATGCTACATGATGAAAAGAGGGTTTGCATTCTGCTACATGCTGAAGAGAAGGTTTGCATTCTGCTACATGATGAAGGGAAAGTTTGTATTCTGCTACATGCTGAAGAGAAGGTTTTTATTCTACTACATGATGAAGAGAAGGTTTGTATTCTACTATATGATGAAGGGAAGGTTTGTATCCTGCTATATGATGAAGAGAAGGTTTGTATTCTGATACATGATGAAGAGAAGGTTTGTATTCTACTACATGATGAAGGTTTGTATCCTGCTACATGATGAAGAGAAGGTTTGTATTCTGCTACATGATGAAGGGAAGGTTTGTATCCTGCTATATGATGAAGAGAGGGTTTGTATTCTACTATATGCTGAAGAGAAGGTTTGTATTCTGCTACATGCTGAAGAGAAGGTTTGTATTCTACTACATGATGAAGAGAGGGTTTGTATTCTGCTATATGCTGAAGAGAAGGTTTGTATATAATGAAGAGAAGGTTTGTATTCTACTACATGCTGAAGAGAAGGTTTTTATTCTGCTACATGCTGAAGAGAAGGTTTGTATTCTACTACATGATAAAGAGAAGGTTTGTAATCTACTATATGCTGAAGAGAATGTTTGTATTCTGCTACATGATGAAGAGAAGGTTTGTATTCTACTACATGATGAAGAGAGGGTTTGTAATCTACTATATGCTGAAGAGAATTTTTGTATTCTGCTACATGCTGAAGAGAATGTTTGTATTCTGCTACATGATGAAGAGAAGGTTTGTATTCTGCTACATGCTGAAAAGAAGGTTCGTATTCTGCTACATGATGAAGAGAGGGTTTGTATTCTACTACATGATGAAGAGAAGGTTTGTATTCTACTATATGTTGAAGAGAAGGGTTGTATTCTGCTACATGATGAAGAGAAGGATTGTATTCTACTACATGCTGAAGAGAAGGTTTGTATTCTACTACATGATGAAGAGAAGGTTTGTATTCTGCTACATGATGAAGAGAAGAATTGTATTCTACTACATGCTGAATAGAATGTTTGTATTCTGCTGTAGGGTAAGGAGAAGGTTTGTATTCTGCTACATGATGAAGAGACGGTTTGTATTCAGCTGAAGGACAAGGAGAAGGTTTGTATTCTGCTATATGACAAGAAGAAGGTTTTTATTCTGCTATATGACAAGGAGAAGGTTTTTATTCGGCTGTATGACAAGGAGAAGGTTTGTTTTCTGTTATATGACAAGGAGAAGGTTTGTATTCTGCTTAATGACAAGGAGAAGGTTCGTATTCTGCTATCACAGTCCACTAAATGCTACTATATCTTCTGTCAGTGTACAGCAATTTACTTCAGAACGTACCAAAAGCTTAGTTGAGGATGATATATGACAAGGAGGATGTTTGTATTCTGCTGTATGACAAGGAGAAGGTGTGTATTCTGCTATCACAGTCCACTAAATGCTATTACATCTTCTGTCAGTGTACAACAAATTACTTCAGAACGTACCAAAAGCTTAGTTGAGGATGATATATGACAAGGAGGATGTTTGTATTCTGCTGTATGACAAGGAGATGGTTTTTACTCTGTTATGTGATAAAGAGAAGGTTTGTGTTCAGCTATATGACAAGGAGAAGGTTCATGTTTATTTTTCCTCTCACGGTTCCTCTTAACATAACGGAGCTAGCTGTAGGTCCCCCAAAGAGACCCGTGTGCTCAACTCTCCCCCGGGCGCTCAAGATACCCACCCACCCCCCTCCAGCTGCGCGTAGGGATCTCTCACCGCGCCACCTGTTCACGCGCCCAACCACTACCCATCTTCAAATCTAAAGGAGCGCCAGTTTTCTTGAAACTTCTGCTCTGCACGGACCCGAACACACTCATGCTTTAAACATGGTTCTCCTTGTAAACAATTCTCCACTCTCCGACACCCCTCGGAGTCTGAACTGGTTATACAATCAGTATCCGTCCTTGAAGGACGGAGCTAAACAGTTGGCTGGGACGGAACCAAAACAGATTCACAGCTCCGGGTCCTTGTTTGTATCTGCCCGGGAGTATGCTGTTACTCACTCTCAGGACAGTAAACTATCTGTGGTTGGAACAGATAATCTCATTAATAACACAGCCATCATTATCAGAAATTCAGGTAGATTAATTTTTATAAAAAATTGAAAAAATAAAGTTTTTTATGTTTATGTCAAAAACATCTAATTACAATACTTTTTAGTATATTCATATGTTTTTATTCAAGGAACTGGTGCTCTGTTGTTTGCCCATGTTGACCGGATGAGTGAAGACGACCTGTCAACAATGCTGGAGAAGCTAGGTCATACAACAGGCAAACTTCAACTCCATCTAGTGGGAGGATTTGCGGATACAAAGAATGTGTCTGAATCTCTTCTCTCTCCTGTCCTCTCCATCCTACACAGGAGTTCACACAACCTAGACCTTGTCACTTGCTGTATAGGAGAGGCGTGTACTGTGATGAGGGGCGGGGCACCCTGGCCCCTCCTCTACGGGGTGGGTGTCTACGTCAAGAACGGATTAATGTTTCCTGCATCATTCTTGGACCGTGGACCAGACCTAGATCTTAGGTTGGCTAGAACACTGACCGGTGGTGAGGGGGTTGGTATGCTGGATATATACTCCCCTGAGAGAGAAGAACTGCGGATAGGACCATTCTCCTACCTTCCCATGAGATCAGTAGATATATGGTTGGGACAATCAGATGATTTTATTCTACAGAGTTTAACACCATGTCCTGAGGTTGTAACAGATAGAGAAGGTTTTGTAAGACAGGTTCGGGATACATTGAGAATAGTTAAATCTCATCCATACCCATCCGTTACACTTTTCCAATCTAACTCACCAAGAACTTACAGGAAAGACGAACTTTCGGGGCATTGGATTCCTTCAAACAATTCCAGCTTTTGGAGTCTACCCTTCCCTATGCAGTGTGCTACTAAACCTGAACCTCAGATTCCGTTTCAAGACGACCTTTGTCTCAACTTCAAGCAGGAGAGCTTTCTGGCTTGGCAGGGGTTTCAGGAACCTCAGGTCTACTATTAAACTCTGGGTTTTAGGAACCTCAGGTCTACTATTAAACCCTGGGTTTTAGGAATCTCAGGTCTACTATTAGAACTAGGGGTTTAAGGAACCTTAGGTCTAATTTGAAAGGTTTTATGCTGAGTTTGGGGTTTTACACTCTGAGGTTCCAAAATTTTTGGTCTAGAGGTTTAAAGCCCAGGTTTTAGGGCTAAGGGATAAATTTTGAACGACTGTGATACAAAATAATATGGACTGGAGAACCAGTGATCTCGTTCTTTTTCTTTCTTATTTTCTTTCTCTTTTTTCTATTTTATTCTTTCCTTCTCTCATTTTTTCTCCCTTTTTCTACTTTTTATCCTTTTTTCTCCTCATAACATTTTTTTTCTTGTTTTCACGTCCTTGTATTTATTTATATGCTTTATTAAGTTTACTATCTTTTATTTTAGTAAAATGATAAATATTTGTACAGAGTAATAATATTATATTAAAATAAATTTAATTGATTTACAAGATTATTCTTTTATTTGTGATTTCTTTTTATCTAGTCTCTTGTGTGTTTTCTTTTTATCTAGTCTCTTCTTGTGTGTTTTCTTTTTATCTAGTCTCTTCTTTTGTGTCTTCTTTTTATCTAGTCTCTTCTTGTGTGTTTTCTTTTTATCTAGTCTCTTCTTGTGTGTTTTCTTTTATCTAGTCTCTTCTTGTGTGTTTGCTTTTTATCTAGTCTCTTCTTGTGTGTTTTCTTTTGTTTGTGTTATAAGTATGTTGTGTGTGTTTTTAGTGTTTTTAGTCTGTTTCAAATCACTTTTTTTATGATCCTAGTCATGTGGGTGTCGTTCTTGTCCGTTAATACATAATTTGTCTGTTAGTGTTCCTCTAGTCTTATTTTTGCGTCTGCTGTGTGAATGTTTTAGTCTAATGTGTGTGTTTCCAGTCTGATATGTGTCTTTTAAGTCTAATTTGCTTTTTTAAAGTCTATTGTGTTTGTTTAGAGCCTGGTGTGTGTTGTAAGAAGATTTGAGAAATTAGATAATGATTGTATACAGGGTATATACTCTAGAACTATAGGTTGGAGCCGTGGGAAACTGTTCTTAGGAATCTCAGTCTTCGGAGAACACAGGTTTTAAACAACAAAGATTTAAAAAATAAAGGAAATTTAGATCAAATATCCTAAGTTATTAAAATATCTTAAAAATCAGAAAATCACGTTTTTTATAATTTTTAACTTTCTCTTTACATCTTAAATCTCAGTGGCATGCATGACAGTGGCATGTCCAATTTACAATGGCACCGTTAAATATCAAGAATAAATGAGATATTTTTATTTTTCACACTTAAAATTGATTGTTTTCAATTGTGATTTCTCTACAAAATAACTCCCGAGAATAGAAAATATTTTCCACATAAGTGTTCACTGTTCACTCGTAATTACCACAACCGTTTTATTTAGTTTTCATCTTTGTTTTGAAAATCATTGATTCTAAAGAACCTGAGGCGGGGTTTCTGATTTTCTTCACTCTCATCTTATTCAAGTAAAATACAGTGCAATATAGTTTATATCTGGTATAATACAGTTTATATCTGGTATAATACAGTTTATATCTGGTATAATACAGTTTATATCTGGCATATTACAGTTTATATCTTGTACAATACAGTTTATGTCTAGCACAATACAGTTTATATCTGGTGCAATACAGTTTATATCTGGTATTATACAGTTTATATCTGGTATAATACAGTTTATATCTGGTGCAATACAGTTTATATCTGGTATAATACAGTTTATATCTGGTATAATACAGTTTATATCTGGTGCAATACAGTTTATATCTGGTATAACACAGTTAATATCCTGTACAATACAGTTTATATCTGGCATTATACAGTTTATATCTGGTATTATACAGTTTATATCTGGTATAATACAGTTTATATCTGGTATAATGCAGTTTATATCTGGTATAATACAGTTTATATCTGGTATAATACAGCTTATATCTGGTACAATACAGTTTATATCTGGTATAATACAGTTTATATCTGGTATAATACAGTTTATATATGATGCAATACAGTTTAAACCTGGTACAAACAGTTTATTTAGGAATAGTATTTAGGAAAATCCAAAAAGTATGTCCAAGGCAAATTTTGCATATTTTCGCGAATTTTCTCATTTTCTTAAAATATTCATATATTTTTTAAAACAAACTTAATGTTAAAAAAATTAAACCTATGATATAAAATAATAATATATAGATAGATAGATAGATAGATAGATCTGTAGATAAATAAATGTTAGGATGTTTAGGTTTTATAGTTGTATACTGTAGAGTGAAGATAGCTCGGAGCTCCTTATTAGACAACTTGTCACTCATAGAGATACAATCTAGGTGGTCGCAGGGACGGGGCGGGAGGGGGAGGGAATTGCTGTGAAAAAAATATTGCAATGTTTTAACCGGGCCCCCTCAGAGCGATTTCTTTTCCTCTCTCTCTCCCCCACATTGAACTGCTGTAGCCCCTGAATTAATATATCCTGGGAACATTATATTAAAGCTTGAAGTAGCCTCTGAAATAATATATCTTGGGAACATGACATTAATGCTTGAATAGCTGTAGACCCTGAATTAATATATCCGTGGAACATGATATTAATGCTTGAACTGCTGTAGCCCCTGAATTAATATATCCTGGGAACATGATATTGATGCTTGAACTGCTGTAGCCCCTGAATTAATATATCCTGGGAACATGATATTAAATCTTGAACTGCTGTAGCCCCTGAATTAATATATACTGGGAACATGATATTAATGCTTGAATTGCTGTAGACCCTGAATTAATATATCCGTGGAACATGATATTAAATCTTGAACTGCTGTAGCCCCTGAATTAATATATACTGGGAACATGATATTAATGCTTGAATTGCTGTAGACCCTGAATTAATATATCCGTGGAACATGATATTAAATCTTGAACTGCTGTAGCCCCTGAATTAATATATACTGGGAACATGATATTAATGCTTGAATTGCTGTAGACCCTGAATTAATATATCCGTGGAACATGATATTAAATCTTGAACTGCTGTAGCCCCTAAATTAATATATACTGGGAACATGATATAAATGCTTGAATTGCTGTAGACCCTGAATTAATAAATTTTGGGAACATGATATTAAATCTTGAACTGTTGTAGCCCCTGAATTAATATATCCTGGGAACATGATATTAAAGCTTGAACTGAAAATTTGAGATTGAGTTTAGACAACAAACAACCAGCAGGGTGCCAAGCAGTCAGGCAGTACAAGCCTGAAAATCAAAGCAAAATCAAAAATGGGTCTTCATAAGAAGTAAACAAAAAAAATTTGAAATGTGAAGGATTTTTTGTTAAGCTGCAAAATAAAGTTTTTAAGAAAAAAACTCTTTCACGATCGCTTAGTCCAGTCACAACCAACGGTCACAACTCACCATGCATTTCAAAAAAATAATAAACAACACTTGGTTAAAGTCTTGGTTGAGCCATAACAAAATCATTGATAGGACATTGCATAGATCAGAAACTTTATAGAGAAGACATTTCAACGACAATTCAAATTGAGAGAAAAATATGTTTTCTTGCATCGTAAAAATAACAGTGTTTGTGTTTATACTGCATCAAGAGATATGATTTTGTAAAAAGGAAATAATTTACCTTATCGATGAAAAATCATTAAATGTACTATCTATGAAATGTCCTATCTATGAAATGTCCTATCTATGAAATGTACTATCTATGAAATGTCCTATCTATGAAATGTCCTATCTATGAAATGTCCTATCTATGAAATGTCCTATTAATAAAATGTCCAACCTATACATGTCCTGCTATAAAATGTCCATAATTGGGCCCAAAAAGGGATTGGACACTACAAAATAAGGAACTGATCACTAAAGCTCTCGTTAAACTCACTATATCTGCGAACCTGATGGGGTAGAGCATAAAAAAATTACAATATTATTTAAAGTGTGAACATTTGATAATTCAAATTTTCTTTTTTTATTCATGAGTTTTAGATTTTTCAGATTTTAAATATTTATAATCGAGTAGATTTAAATTTTATTTTTTACTTCACGCACGGATAAGACTATTTTATTTCAATCAACAAAATCAAATATTTAGAAATAAATGTTTTAATTCATGTTCAAGCTCACTGTTCGTATTATGTACAATGATAATCCTGATGAACTATGATAACCTATGAACATATATCACCTGGAACAATGAAAGGTAGATTTGAAGATGCTCCATTGTTGTGAGATGACAGAGAATTAGATACACCTGCAGTGCAGACACAACCAAACCAAGAACATAGGTAGGTACACAGAACTAAATACAAAGATAGAAGTTTAAACTAAAACCTTTGATGTAGATTTAAACTGAATCCTAATACATAAATCTTCTCTGAATCCAGAAACGAAGCTTAAACCGAATACATAAATCTAAACTGAACCCAGAAACGTAAAGTAAAGTAAATAAACAGATATATATAGATTTAAACTGAGTTCTAAAACTAAATCTAAACTGAACCCAGAAAAGTAAATCAAAATGAATCCAGAAACATGAATTGAACCGAATCCAGAAACATAAATTAAGATGAATCAAGAAACGTAATTGAAACTGAATCAAGAAACGTAAATCTAAACTGAATTCAGAATTGTAGATTAAACTTCAATTAAATTAGATTTAAAACATTTGAAATGAACTGCATCTAGAAACGTAGATTTAAACCTAGTCCAAAAGAGTAACTTGAACTGAACCCTGGATTAGAAATATTTAAGATTATAAAATATAAATCGTGGAGTGTTATTAGTTATCACTAACCACGCTGATTTATAAGTTCGGTCCTTATTTAAGCTGTCATTTACAACCATACTTGACTTATCGAATTAATTACAATAAAATGAATAACAGGGGGGAACTTTACTGTAAGACGAAATAGGAAATGTCCAGAATAAACAGTTTTGAAATTTGTAAAACTTCTTAAGATTTTGTTGTACCTTTTGTAAGATCAAAAACCTTCAAAGTCTTATAAAGACGAACAAAGCTAAATAAGACTGTCAACCGAACAAAGTGATGAATGATGAACACGGATTGATAAACACAGATTGGTGAACACGGATTGATGAACACGGATTTATGAACACGGATTGGTGAACACGGATTGATGAACACGGATTAATGAACACGGATTGATGAACACGGATTGATGAACACGGACTGGTTAACACGGATTGATGAACACGGATTTATGAACACGGATTTATGAACACGGATTGATGAACACGGATTGGTGAACACGGATTGATGAACACGGATTGATAAACAGGAATTGGTGAACACGGATGGATGAACACGGATTGGTGAACGGACAAACTGAAAATATTGATGGGATCTGGCAACGCCGGGTACTACTGTTAGCTAGCTGTAAGAATTAGAAAAATTCCAGACTTGAAATAAATGGTAAAACCAAGGTCTCGTATCTTCTGATAATTTAGTGCTTTACAACATTAATTATTAGGAATAAAGTTACCCTGGCCTTCCATATTTTACTAGCAAACCATAGAGTAGAGATATAATAGAGTAGTAGAATCATATTGTAGAATATATTAATAGAATGATAGAGTAGAGATAGAGTAGAAATAGAGTAGAGTAGTATAATCATAGAGTAGAGATAGAGCAGAGTAGTAAAATCATAAAGACAATAATGTTTTTTACTCCCTCGACAATTCCTGCTGTATGGTGAGGCTCGATTAGTAATAAATAGGTCCGTTTCTTCCGATAAAAATATATATCGAATATTTGAGACTCATAAATCGCTACTTATCACCTATATTCGGGGTTTAGAACCACCAATTTCATAGGTTTATTCTTTTTTAAATTTAACTCACTTTGAAATTATTTAAGAAATATTTTTGTAAAAATTAAATTTTAAATAAAAAGGTAATTTTCAAAAAAAAGAAAACAGGGGATCCATAATACTGTGGAATATGAAGACGACTTTATAACAATTGATTGATTATGCATTTTGTAGGTTAATACTCAATTTATTAAGTAAAAAGTGTCTGTGTGCAGTGTCAAGTTTATAAACTGGATAATTGCTGTGGTTCATCATCATTGAACTTTTTAAAATCATAAATGGAGTCAACAGTCGTCTTCTCATTTCACATCTATGTAGGTTTCACTTTATTTCCTCAGTTTGTTGTCCAACAATTTTATCTTTTGCCAATATTTTATTCTTTTTCAATATTTTCCAGATTTTTATTAGATATAGATTCAGGAGTTTTTATGTAGATAACATACAATCAATATGGTTGAAATAGATAGATAGATTGATAGATCAATGAGGGGAGGAAGGCCAACCACATCAATCTCTGGTCCGAACCACATTCTCCTCATTTTCTCGTCCGAACCACCTCGAAATCCTCGTCTTTCAATATAATTTTGTTTAAAGTGTCCGATCCTTGAAAAATAAATACATTTTTTAAAAGTATAACGACGATAGATGAAATATAAAATTTTCCCAATTAAATTTTAGATTTGTGTAAAAATGAAAATGCTCCATAAAAGATGTTCTACAAAAAAGCGTCTGTATCAAGACTATTATATATGATTAAATACTGTTTGAATTCATAGGGTTGTGACCAATTAATTGTAGCAAATGATTTGAATAATATAAATTGAACATTATTTTTCTATAATTTTAAGCATGCGGCAGGCAAATCTACCTTATTTGTAAATAAATCATAAATCAAGATTATTTGGTATGGGTTGAAATGGAAAGATTAAAGACCATGTTCACGCGAATTCTTTGGTATAAATTTTTATTTGTGAAAGTTATCCATTTTGGAGGCAGAAGAGATTCAATTGTGAACCTAAATAATGGTTGACATCATTCTCGTGGATTTGAAGATTCCAACATCTCAAAATCCTTGGAAAACTTTATTCTAGTCATGGTTTATGCCCTAACGTCGCCATATTTTTTAAAAATGTATTTATTTTCAAGGATCGGACACTTAAAATAATATTGAAAGGACGAGGATTTCGAGGTGGTTCGGACGAGAAAATGAGGAGAATGTGGTTCGGACTTGAGATTGATGTGGTTGGCCTTCCTCCCCTCGATCTATAGATAGATAGAAAGATAGATAGATAGATAGATAGATAGATAGATAGATAGATAGATAGATAGATAGATAAGGTTTGGATATGCTATGTTGCTTGAGGGTAAACCCAAGTAAATTAATAACTGTTAAATTTACTTTAAATCAACCATTTTCCCAGATTTTTTGCTGAACTCTAATAAACATGTTCACACCGTCTCCACTGTTTTCTTGCATTGTTTACAAAATTGTGTGTGCCACCTTTAACCCCCCCCCCCCTCACTCTCCCTTATTCCAATCAATTCTTCATGTAATGATTTAGTATGTTGTAAAAAAAGAAGGACGGAGACAAGGTACTAATGCAAGGAAAAATAATTGCTGTTGGGTATACTCTGCGTACATATTGAAACCAGTTCTCTCTGGGCGGACTTTGTAAACAAGAATAGATGCATCACTGTTCGTTTAGTATCCGAGGAGGTTAAAAAAGCATTAAATTTTGATAATTTTGATAATTCATGCATATAATAGTTTCCTATGACCAGAATATTTCAAAGATTATTTTTGGCAAAATGGATTCCATGTCAGGCTGTGACATCCGTCTTGTGTTTACTTTTCCGCCCAAAGACAGTACACTACAGTACAAAAAAGCGTACACCTCTGAAATAACTTTCCTTGCATTATTACCTTAGATCAAATTCATGATCATTAAACCGTTGGACCAAAATCTAAAGTTGTTTTTTTTAATTCTTAAAATCAATCATTTACCAACTCCTATGTGTGTTTAATGTATAAATCATGGTGTTTAGTGGTTTTTTTTTTATTATTTGACTGCAGTGATAACCAGAAAGTTCTGGAATAGGAAGACGACTTTGAGAATCAAGTTTAACTTTAAAAAGTTCTATAACCATGAAACACATTAACTGTGCAGTGTAAACAGACCAATTGCACAAAAAAAAATTTATAAGTGTCTTGTAAAACTATTTGCTTTCTAAAACCCTAAAGTATTGCTATAATGTCGTCTTCATTTTCCATTGTTTTCTGGTTATAACTGTAGACGTTTTTAAACAGTGTCTGGCTCTGTGTCAAGATAACTAAAATGTTGGGGTTCAAATATCCTGAGATTTGAGATGTTTTTGTTTAGACCTCGTTAAACTTTGGACAGGATAATTCCAGATTCCCCGCTTCTTCCCAGCTTTCAACAGATTCTCTTTTTTATCATCCCATCCCAGCCTTTCCTGTCTCATCCCAGCATTTCTTGTCTCATCCCAGCCTTTTCTGTCTCATCCCAGCCTTTCCTGTCTCATCCCAGCCTTTCCTGTCTCATCCCAGCCTTTCCTGTCTCATCCCAGCCTTTTCTGTCTCATCCCAGCCTTTCCTGTCTCATCACAGCTTTTCCTTTCTCACCCCCTTTAACAAGATATTGATATACTCCAGATTATGAGGATTTTGACCAGAACTTGGCGTGCTCAAACAGATAATAGTGGTTTAGATTTAATGGTTGAAATAATTGGTTTAAACGAAGGAAGTTTCATTATTAAATACCAATATAAAACCAGATCAGTGGATAGTAACCATTATACAGGGAGTCTCCGTTAACATGAAATCAAGTGATGATCTAAAAAACTAATCTATACAGATTGTGAATCAAATTAAAGTTTTTACTTTGAATTCTGAAATGTTTTTAGTAAGAACTCCTTTTATTTAAGAGCTATTGAGAACAAAAATCTTTTGAATTTATCAGGTCACACAGTCGGACCATGCAATAATGTAATTTGACCTTTCGTTCTGTCTAGTGGAGTGTCGAATATACAGCGTCTATTTTCTTAATAATATCTTTAATCGCGATAAACTGACTTTTACAATACAATTATTTTATTACGCAAATAAAATAAATTGTCATGTTTGAACTATAAAGTCATAATTAGTCAAAGATCAACTTATATAATTAAACAAATGTGAATTTAAAGAATTTTAGTGTAAAAAATATAATTTGTATTTAGAATAAAAATTTAAAATGTATTCTCAACATCAATAACAGTTATTTCACGTCAGAGTAAAGTAAATTGTATTGAAATATTTTTACGTTTTCAATTATAACTCAATTATGTAACGAGGGAGGGAAGGCAACCTCCCCCCCACAGGTTCCGAATCTCATTTTACATATTTGCGGCAGTGTGTGTCCCCAGAGGGCTTCCGAACCTCCCCCAAATAGTCTTCCGGGAAGGATCTTCCATTTGTAATCGTCAATTTCTACTTAAAACGGGACTAATTTGATTATTTAAGCACGGTAGTCTATCTATAGTATCCTTAACAGTTGCATAAATTTTAGTTTTCGGAAGCACTCTAGGGACGCACACTGTCGCAAAAATGAGGTTCGGAAGCCTGGCGGGGGAGGTTGCCTTCCCTCCCTCATGTAACCGGATAAATTTGCTTAATTCATGCTTGTGTGTAAAAATTTAAGCTAGGAGCGCTACGAGGTCACAAAATCGTACCTGTTGTTTCGCATAAATTTAAACTTCACTTTCTGTTTAGTTAAGGTTGATTTTACTTCTGAATTCTATTCCTTTTTTCCAAAATGAGGTCTGTGCCCTCTAAAGCCTGAGCATGGATGATTTTCTCTTGAATTGACCTGCTTAGTCTGGTTTTACAGGAATATAGTACAATTTAGATTCTAACGGTCACACTCAACCATTTGGCATAAGAATGGGGGGGGGGGAAAGAAGATGGGGGGGGCGAGGAGGGGGGAAGAAGGGATTGACGGAAATGACCACTAACTGCTTCTCTGCTTCTCAAGAAATAATATTTTACCTAAAAGAGTAGACAAGGGGGGGGGTTAACAGGTGGATTTTTATATGTTTACAAGTGTATAAAGATTTATAAATGTGTATTCATAATTTACAAATCATATTCTATTTCAGAAATGCTTTTGACATATGCATTTATAAAAAAAATGACGGACACAACTTTTGTGAATATTAACCCTTTTTCGGAGAACATGGTAGTTCTGCTGATGTAATGCATCATCAATAACCTCCAACAAACATTTTGCAAAATTTAAAGATTGCAAAAATGGCCGCAAATTGCAATGCTTCACATTTTAAACTATTAATTATTTTCTGAGTGTCGGAAGATCTAAAATATGGTTTTGAGAACTTCTAAGCGAGAACAAAGGGAAGGAAATTGACAAAATAAAATTCAGGTACTCAAAAAATATTTCACACACAACTTTTTTCTTTTTATTGGAAACAATTGAGTAATTTTTTGGATTGACATATGATTAAAAGATATTACATATTTTTGTCATTCAGGGGAGGAGGAGGTGGATGAGGAGGAGGAGGAGGAGCAGAAGGAGCAGGAGGAGGAGCAGGAGCAGGAGCAGGAGCAGGAGGGAGAAGAGGAGGAAAGGGGGTGTTTCGGTAGCCTGGATAGCTTGAGGGGAGGAGAAGGAAGAGCATTATCGTTAAACCTAGATTTTGAGTGAATTATTGCTTTTGGTTTAATTACAAACCTGCTCATTAGATAATTTTAGGAAATCAAAGTCACAAATTTCACTCTGTCAGTCTTTAGGCTAACTACACAGCACAGCCGACTTAACTCAGGAGTACCACGGTAACTGATTAAGTAAGTATACCACGGTAATCTGTCAAGTAAGTACCAGGATAACTGATCAAGTAAGTATAACGCGCGGTAATCTATCAAGTAAGTACCAGAATAACTGATCAAATAAGTATAACCACGGCAATCTATCAAGTACCAGGGTAACTGATCAAATAAGTATAACCACGGTAATCTATCAAGTAAGTATCACGGTAATGCGGGATAGTTTCAAGTTCTTCTAAATTGTTTAAAATTTACAAATCTACAAAATCTTACTTTTTAATTCCATTTTTGTTCTCTTCATTTCCTTGAAATCCATGTCTTCTATCCACTACAGATTACTTTTGTAAATAAATGGACCGTGTGTAATTATTTATAGCAGGGGAGGGGGGGTTAAAAACCCTCAAAGAGAAAGGGGAATTGTCTGTGCGCGCAATCATTTTAATTTTTACCGCTTCCTTAATTATTTAAGTTCGTGCTGAAACTACTGCCGATTAGGAGAAACCTACCTAGCCGAGACATTAGTCCAATTTTTAGCTTTTTAACTTTTATCATTTTTATGAATGGCTTCCTAACTTTTTAAAATTTCCTAGAAAAGACGACCTTGAACTAGTATACATTGTTTCCAAGGATATCTTTGACATTCTCCGAGACATATCTGTATTTCTTTATTGCAATGAATTATAAAGAGAGACAGTAATATAAAAGCTGAATGATAAAAATAATAGTATTTATCTTACTTTGACGTTTATTGGGTTGTCTTAATATAACATGGGAATCAAAGGGATTGTAAGCGTTATTTCAAGTGACCCTCGCATGCAAAGATGGTAATGCCCAAGGTTATAATGCAAGGAAAGTTAATTGCAGTTGCGTATACTCTGCGTACATTTTGAAACCAGTTCTCTCTAGGTGGAATTTGTAAACAAGAATGGATGCATCAGTGTTCTTTTAGTATACGAGGAGGATAAAAGCATTAAATTTTGATAATTTTGATAATTCACATAATAGTTTCCTATGACCAGAATGTTTCATTGATTTTTTATGTGAAAGATGGATTCTATGTCAGGCTGTGACATCCGTCTCACTCTTGTGTTTACATTACCGCCCAGAGACAGAACACTGCAGTACAAAAGATGCGTACACCTCAGAAATAACTTTCCTTGCATTATAACCTTGGTAATGCCCGATTTTCAACGGTACTCTTGACAGCTTTGTTCGATCAAGTATGAATTAGAAATAATTTTTTTTGTTTTCTTAAAAATGTTTATTTTGATTTTTAGCTTATAACAAGCGATTGAGAAAAGGATTAAAAAAACACATTTCAATCCAGAAAAACGACAGTATCTTCCACAAGTTTGAACAGAAAGGGTACCGTTGTAAGAAATTTAACTTCAAAAATGTCCGTCAAAGGTCCGAATTCGATTGTATTGCCATGCCGTCCTTGAACTCCAATATCTCTTGTGACAAACTGCAACTGTGTACAATTGTAAAATATTGAAGCCGTTAAAAATATATTTTGCAAGCGTCAATTTTTTTTTTTTTTTCAATACAGAATTTGCAAGGATTGGGAAGAGAGTAGAAACTATTTAATTGAAGAAACCAGGAGCTGGACTTCTTGGGGGAATTTTCTTCACAGTTAGCTCAACTTTTTACAAACTATTTTGTCATTAAGGCAATAAAACATAGCTTCAGGCTACTTTTTGGGTGGTAAACGAGCTACACAGATTATGCTATACAGGAAGCAATGATAGCTAGATAGATGGATAAATAGATAGATGGGGAATAGAGAATAGATGGATAGATGAAGAGATAGATAGATGGGTGAATAGATGGATAGATGAAGAGATAGATAGATGGGTGAATAGATGGATAGATGAAGAGATAGATAGATGGGTGAATATATGGATAGATGAATAGATAGATAGATGGGTAAAGAGATGGATAGATGAAGAAATAGATAGATGGGGAATAGATGAAGAGATAGATAGATGAGAGAATAGATGGATAGATGAAGAGATAGATAGATGGGTAAATAGATGGATAGATGAAGATATAGATAGATGGGGAATAGTTGGATAGATAAAGAGATAGATAGATGGATAGATGAAGAGATAGATAGATGGGTGAATAGATGGATAGCTGAAGAGATAGACATATGGGTGAAAAGTTAGATATGAAGATAGATAGATAGATATATAGATATATAGATATATAGATAGATAGATAGATAGATATATAGACAGAAAAATAATATATAGGCAGATAGGCAGACAGATAGATAAACATATACATAGATAGACAGATAGATAAATAGATAGATAGATAAATATATAGATAGATAGATACAGGAGCTGTAGAACGGGGTTGAAAATGTCGGTTAAAACTACTAAATCTTTCAAGACTGTGTATTTATCTATATATTTATATAGATAGATGACCATAGATTAAAAAGATAGATAGATATTAGATAGTTGGTCGGATTTACAAAATATCTATTAATGAAAAAATTTTCTATACTACACATACATTTAATGAAAGGTAAAAATATATTTCCATATCAGATTATATGTGATATTGTAATATTTATATTTATAAGCATCACAATTGAAGAATCGAATGCATGTACATTGTATACATGTATAAATTTAATTTTTTCATTATTAACTTGTTTTTAATAAGCTTGGTAAGTAAGAGATATTTTCATTTAAGACTTTGACCGGGTCTTTTTCAGTATCAAACTTTCTCCACGATCTCAAAAACTACAAAAAGAGATAGGTTACAAGGATTTTTTATTTTTTCAAGTTACAGATAAATTAGACATGTTATAGATGTAAACTTTCGTCTCAAATATTATTCTCAAAACGAAATGATTTATTTTCAAGTGTCTGGGAGGGCTTATGACTTCATTTATACTAGAGATTTCAAAGATATATATTTTGGTACCAAAAAATACTGAGTTTGCATGAGAGGAAATTTTTAACAAAATTTGTTTATTTTTTTAATTTTGTCCGTGTAATCAAGTTTTTAATATTTGATAAATGACATGATTGGTTTCTTTGTTGTGGTTTAGGATTAGACCACAACAACCTTGTTTATCAGAAATAGACAAATTATGCTAAAAGATAAAATATATCAGTATCTAGGTTTAGTGTATCTGTATCTATGTTTAATGTATCAGAATCAAGGTTTAGTATAAAAGTTTCTAGGTTTAGTGAATCTGTATCTAGGCATAGTGTATCAGAGTCTAGGTTTAGTGAATCAGTATCTAGGTTTAGTGAATCATTATCTAGGTTTAGTTTATCAGTTTCTAGGCTTGAATTGCACTTGTCTGAACCAGGATACAGAGTGCAGATTTACAAACCAACCTCTGCATGCAACACATCCTGGAGTATTTTATCAAGAATTCAGAACGCTCTACGCCTCTTAAACTATGTCTATATGGCTATGCAGGCTGTGGCCGCTTTATAATAGAAAAGATCAGAAAGAATAAAAGAGTGGAAAATGAGGATTGTTTATTAAAGTTACATGGTTACATTTCAGTACAGTATAGTACAGTAAAGTACAGACCAGACCAGTACAGACCCAACCAGACCAGTACAGTACAGTACAGTACAGTACAGTACAGTACAGTAAAGTACAGTACAGTACAGTACAGTACAGTACAGTACAGTACAGTACAGTACAGTACAGTACAGTACAGTAAAGTACAGTACAGTACAGTACAGTACAGTACCATACAGTACAGTACTATAGTTTGCACTCTTTGTAATAGAATGATCCAAAAGGCCTTAATGTCCCCCTGCACTGTAAACCTATCTGAACCTGATTTCTTGAATCTAAACTGCGGGTTTCCCACGACCCCAAGACGAGCCTTGGTATATTGTGTATATGCAACCCATATTAGAGTTGAGAACAATACAATATATGTATACAGAGTTTCACTATCCCACACCCTGACATAGAGTATATATTTATACGGAGAGAGACCAAGCTTATCCACAGTGTACATAATGTACATAAATAGCACGGGAAGTGATCATGGAAATTATTAATTATTATGTAATTTCTGAAAAGATTAAACTACTATGAATCGATTTGTGCTTATTTTGATTTAAATTTTTAATTGAAAAGAAATTTATGTAAAATTTATCTCAAAGGGCGTACACATAAATTCTGTAGATAGAACGGAGCAAGGATGTAATGCAAGAAAAGTTATTTCAGAAGTGTACACATCTTTTGTACTGCAGTGTACTGTCTCTGGGCGGTAATGTAAACACAAGACGGATATCAAAGCCTGACATGGGATCCATCTTTCACATAAAAAAATCAATGAAATATTCTGGTTATAGGAAACTATTATGTGAATTATCAAAATTATTAAAATTTAATGCTTTTAACCTCCTCGGATACTAAACGAACACTGATGCATCTATTCTTGTTTACAAATTCCGCCCAAAGAGAACTGGTTTCANTAGGGGGGATATGGTTTATATACTGAAGGGAGGGGGATATGATTTGTATACTAAAGGTAGGGGGGATATGGTTTATATACCAAAGGTAGGGGGATATGTTTTATATACTAAAGGTAGGGGGGATATGGTTTATATACTAAAGGTAGGGGGGATATGGTTTATATACTAAAGGTAGGGGGAATATGGTTTATATACTAAAGGTAAGGGGATATGGTATAGATAAACATTTGACTGTGGCATGTTAGGGCAGCTAAGAACTATTTTTAACCAAGAAACTGAACAAAGATCAGAACTTTCTTGATTTCTATCTGTTGTTTATTTTCCATAAACCCATGCTGTTTGAAAGCTTAGTAGGAATAAAAAATTAAAATCGAAAGTCGTCTTCATTGTGTTGATATATACGACGACGACTGAACGTCCCAGTAAAATGTTCACAAACCCTATCCCCTCTTCCTGGAGTATACATACTTTGACCAGCTCATATTACGACTGATTATAAAGGGTGATTGATTTGTGACTTTTAGAAATCAGCTAACCGCCAACCAGTGGTTGCTGCATTATTACTTAAAAAAAATATTGTCATAAAAATATTTAAAATCGTCCATACGGTTGCGAATTGACGATTTAGTATCGTAGACATCACCGTAAGGCTTCCAAAAAATATTTTGAAAAAATTGAAAAATGGGACACATCATTTTCTTGGAAATTCAGGCTCAAAACCCATTTTTTTAGATATTAAAATTAAAGGAGTTATCACTAAATAACGGCCAAAAATCTGATTTTTAACTTTTGAATGTTTTGATGAGTTTACTGGCTCTTACTCATTCAATTTAAATTTTTTTACATGCTTCTCAGATTTGAATTCAGAATTACATTTTTTTTATAATCCAAGAATTCAGATCCAAGAAAATGAACAACATATAATTTTAAAAAATATTTTTTGGGGGGGGGCCTTGCGGTGATTTTTCTGAAATTAAATCGTCAATTCGCAACCGTATTAACGATTTTGATTTTTTATTTCAATTTTTTTAAAGGGGAAACGCATCAACCCATGGAGGCCGATTAGCTTAATTCTAATATTTATCACCCTTACTGATGATATTTTCTAAAATGCATTTTTTTGGTAAAGATTTATAGAGTAAATATCATGCATGATCTACGACACCCGGTTTAAAAATATAAGGATTATAAAAGATTAGAGTTTGAGGAAATTAGTCAGTTGCTTTGGTATAAATAAAGTACAAAAAAAGTCAAAACTTTAAATTCATGTTTCACATACAAAAAAATTATACGTATACCTAATTACGTATGCATCAAAATCATAAGATAAAAAAACTTTTCTTTTGTTCAGTCTTGACACATATAACGAATGTTTGTATGATGGGGTGTGCGTGAGTGTGTGAGTGTGAGGGGGGGTGTGCGTGAGTGAGTGAGTGAGTGAGTGTGTGTGTGTATAAGGTTCTCTTAAACCGATTATCCCTGTAGAAAGAAAATTATCCAAGCTTCGGGCTGAACAAAGCAGAATATGATGGAATACAGCTTTAACCCGTGAGAAAAAGGTTGGAAAGGTGTAACAAGGGGCGTAAAGAAGGGATTTAGTAAGGGGTCTAAGGGGCCTGGAAAGTGGAACATTTTTCCTGGTTATAATAATTTTGTCCACTATAAATCTAACATTTTCTTAACTTTTTAAGAGCCACTGCTCGACCATTATGGAATTAAATCTGCCAAATTTTCCAAACACCATAAAAAGAAAACCAGTCTCCCCCCTCCTGAGATCGTGGCACTAATAGTCCCTGGTTGAGAGGCAGGGAAATTAGGTTTTTGTGTGAACTCCAGATGAAGATGGATTACATCAGAGATGAAGTGGTTCAACAATAACGTAGAACCAGAAGAACCAAAAGAACCAAAAGAACCAGAAGAACCAAAAGAATCAGAAGAACCAAAAGAACCAAAAGAACCAAAAGAATAACAAGAAGAACAAGAGGAAAAAGAGAACCAAGAGAACCAAAAAAATAATCAAAAGAACCAAAAGAACCAAAAGAACCAAAAGAACCAAAGAACCAAAAGAACCAAAAGAATAACAAGAACAAGAAGAACAAGAAGAACAAGAGGAACAAGAGAACCAAGAGAACCAAGACAGTCAAGAGAACAAAGATAATCAAGAGAACCAATAGAACCAAGAGAAGTAAGAGAACCAAGAGAACCAAGAGAACTAAGAGAACCAAGAGAAATAAAAGAACCAAGAGAACCAAAAGAGCCAAAAGAACCAAGAGAACCAAGAGAACCAGTAGAACCAAAAGAACTAAGAGAACCAAGAGAACCAAGAGAAATAAAAGAACCAGGAGAATCAAGAGAATCAAGAGGACCAGGAGAACCAGGATTCAAGTACAATCATGTTTCTGTGAGCTAGTTTATTGATCCCGGATACTGAAGTCTAATGCTGGTACCTGGAGCTGGATACAGAGAGATCCCGGATACTGAAGTCTAATGCAGGTACCTGGAGCTGGATACAGATAGATCTCAGATATCTCTGCTATCAATCAAGAAACTAGGCGGTTCAGACTTAAAACAGAGAAAGAAAAGTTATGGTTTCTATATTGCTGTTTTCCGTTCTTCTTTTCTATTCTTGCCTTTCTAGAGGTATTTTTTTCTATTCTCGCCTTTCTATCACTATTTTTCTTTTTTCTTTTCTATTCTCGCCTTTCTAGCACTATTTCGTCTTTTCTGTTCTTGCCTTTCTAGGGCTATTTTTCTTTTATCTTTTCTATTCTCACCTTTCTAGTGAAATTTTTCATTTTTCATTTCTATTCTTCCCTTTCTAGCGGTATTTTTTTTTCTTTTCTATTCTTGCCTTGCCTTGCTATTTTTCATGCGTGTAAGGTGAACCAAACTGGAGTTCTAACCCATCGTATTTATTTATGCATTTGCAATTATTATTCTTTGTAAAATATTTCTTCAACGAAGCTTAGAATTCCTAAACGTATTAGGCAAATTTTCCATACATTATACAGGTGACACTTTTTGTGAGATGTGAGGAAGGGAGGGGATGCTATAAAGAGGGGGGGGGGGAATGGGGGGGTAAAATAGAG